>NC_133329.1:74898667-75078171 GCF_042186555.1 Aquarana catesbeiana | reverse complement strand
TACAAGACACAGGGCTTTGAAGAGAGATAACAAAACACTAAAAGGTATATGTGCCCAGCTCAAACTTCATGAATTGGGTTTACATCCACTTTAAGCCAAGAACCATTTTAATGGTCCTTCAGACTTTAGGGTGGCCACTGGGAATATAAAGAAGGTCTCAGGCTTGGTGACTGGGAAGGGTGAGTCTGTACGGCGCAGTTTGAATACATTTGTATCACTCGCACTGCACAAAAAAGGTGCGTGCACCTTCTTTCTCTTCTCACCTCCCCCCACCCCCAGAACTGGCATCAGAGGGAGGAATCGGCCTGGGTTCACACACATAGTGCATGCGTTACACCTAAAGAGATTCACAGCGCATAACATGCCATGTCTGTGGGCGGCAAAATTTGAATACATTTTGTATCGCTCGCACTGCGCCAAAAAAGGTGAATGCACTTTTCTTGCCGCACTGGAATCCTCACACCTAATGCAACTCAATTCTACCAATCGCACCGGTTTCGAAAACAGTTTTTTGGAGGATCACGTTAACATTGACACACCGCAGCGGTTCACATGAACGGAGTGTGACTGAGGTTACGGGAAAAGCACAGAAATTGCTGCGAATCCTGCACATCAGTGTGAACCAGGGCTCAAGCCTTATATCAATGGAAGGAATCGTGCCCCGAGGGATAGATAAGATAAGCAAAGGGCTGCATTCAGTCCACAGGCTGCAGTTTGGAGACCTTTCTAGGATCTAGAAAATTTGTTCTTCATCCAGATATTTTTTGGCCAAAGTAGTAGATCAGATTTTGCACTGCAACTGACTGAAGCCAATTGAAAGGCAGGCACAGTAGAACCGGAGCGTCACCACTAACCGAAGACTGCCTAAGCATAGAGATGAGTCACATACTCGTCTCTTATCAAAGAAGAAAAGAGAGGAAGAGACTTCACAGGACACCAACTCAATGGATGAATCAGGAAGAGACGACACTGCAGGAAATGACCTGGGAGTAGTACGCTCTTTGCTCTACAAAACGTCAGCTAGAAAGTGCTGCAGATCATATACAGCAATCACCAGCACAAGAGTGATGCTCCATTTTACTCATTCCATTCAAGTCCTCAGAAACGCATTAGAATGCTGGACAAGTCTTTTCATAGAAGTTCACAATACAGGACTAAATCATTCAGTATCTCATGCATTCCTTTCTATTATCCACTCCCAGCATGCCTTAATCAGCACCGCCGAGCCCTTCTACCATATTCATGCATTTGTCATACACCGACAGCTCTACCGAGCACACCACCATCGCATATCTCAGGAAATGTACAGATACCAGGTTGGTTGAACTGGATGGACTTGTGTCTTTTTTCAACCAGATTTAATTAGAAACTATACTGGCAAGTGCAAGAACACTGAAAGTCATTTGACTTCACTGTGTGTGGGTGGGAGGTGGGGCACAGCTTTGAAATGGTACCAGTTCGTCTGAAATCGCAATGATTTCAAAGGCGCATTTCAATCCGACTTCGGGGGGGGAGGCGACTCAAAAGACACCTGTGTGGGTTCATGCAAAGATTTCTATTGAAGTCATCCCGTGAAGGTCATCAAAATTAGTGCAGGAACTACTTTTGGAAATCAGCGTGGCACCACAAAGTCGGCATTGCACCGATTGGGACACTTCTATTGCCAGCATCGATGTGAACGGGGGCTCAAGGTAAATTTTTTTTTTTTTTTTAACAAGTATGTCTATACTTACCTACTCTGTGCAACTGAACTGCAAAGAGCAGCCACGAACCTTCTCTTCTCAGATTCCCCACCAGCACTCCTGACCCCTCCCCTCTGTCCTCCATGGGAATCCGCTTCCCATCGAGGCACTCGTGCATGCTTGTACCCGAGCCCCCGCTGTGGTTTCCATTGACAAAGACAGTGGGACTCGGCCCTGCCCCCTCGTCACTGGCTTTGATTGACAGCAGTGGGAAATAATGGCTTCCGGTGCCCCAGCAAAACCAACGAGACCTGGAAGTTACGGGAGAGAAGACCTGCACAGCACTGGATCGAATGAGGTCTCTGTTAAGGGAGGGGGGGGGTATGCTTCATTTTGTATGTAGTAAGGGAGGGTTTATTTTTGCCATCCATGTCCCACTGGAGATATTTCACTTCCTGTCCCATAGGCACAACAGGAAATCCCTCCAAGGTGAGGCAATCCCTGGTTGCCACCATAACTAAGGTCCCCATTGGTATTTTACTTTTGGCAATATCCATACATGGGACAGAGGATGAATCTCCTTAATGGTGGCACTGACAGCAGAGAAAAAAAAAAAAAGCGCTTTTAGTTATAATTTAACTACAGGGCCTAGTTATGTGACTTATGGGTTGATTTACTAAAACTGGAGTGTGCAAAACCTGGTGCAGCTCTGCATAGAAACCAATTAGCTTCTAACTTCAGCTTGTTCTATTAAGCTTTGAACATAAAAACTGCCAATTGGTTTCTTTGCACAGCAGCACCAGATTTTGCATGCTCCAGTTTTAGTAAATCCATCCCATTGTTATCCCCGAGGTTGACAGGCTTTAGGCATCAGTTTGAGAAGCTTCCAAGATCCTTCAGAATTCATGGACAGGTACATTAGACCTGTAGATGACCTCCTGACCTACATTTAAACTCCTAAAGCTGCATTCCCATAGGTATGAATGGAAGAGAAGCAGTGCCGAATCAAGCAAAACCCCCAGTGACAGAATCCTCAGCACCCTTTAGGAGATGGCTGTTCACATTATAATGTCAGGCAATGGGCAGCCCAGCAGCTGCCAGACCTCAGATGACCCCTGACCTCTACCTCTGAAGGTCAAAAGTAGTCCTCAAATAGTAAGTAAAGCTAAACAAGAGTGTAAATATAATCCTTTCACAAGCAAGCATACATACAAATAGTTTAAAATAGTTCTAAAGGCTACCTTAAAGTGGTTGTAAACCACCTATAACCAGTGCAGTGACTGGCCTCAGGTGATACACAGATGAAACGAAATCCTCCTACACAAAATCTGTTTATTTGTAGTCATTAGTCCTCTACATCCTTGTAAAACTGAGATGAAAAGGATTTTTCAGACTCACAAAAGCTGGGGGCGGAGAGCTGCAGTAACACTGTACAGGGGCTCAGAGATGATTGGAGGGAAAGAACACTCCCCCTTCATGCAGGAACAGAGCTGAGGCTGTCACTCTGCTGGAGGTCCCGCCCGAGGTCCCCCCCCCCCCCCCCCCCCCCCCCCATGTCACACCTTTTTAGCTCTTGGTGTCAGGATAGCTTGTAAAAAAGTGACTCATGCCGATATGGGAGAAACTAGACGGCAGAAAGAAGGGGCACTTAATGGTTTGGAGAGAGGCAAGTAAACACTATAGAAATACATGCCACGTTAAGATTTCATGTCTGAGGTTTACAACCACTTTAATGCATTCCCTGAATTAAGGTAAAAAAAATAAATTAAAAAAAAAAAAAAAAAAAAAAAAAAAAAAAAAAGTCTCAGCAAATCATATTCCCCCCCTATATACTTACTTATGCTATCTCTCAAAACCCAGTACCGTGCCCATCTCCAGTGGCACTGCTCTGTTTCTTTCCTCAATAAAAAGTGGCAGCAGTGGGATCCATTGGCTCCTACTGCTGTCAATCAAATCCTGCGAGAAGGGAGTGGGGGTCAGGGCAAGCCACAATGTGTGTCAATAGATGCATACAGCCTGGCTTGGGAGAGAGCCCACGCATCTGCACCCATAGCAAGAGGCTTGCTCTTGGTTTAAACTAATAATTTCCTACCCAAAGATGTGCACGCTGTATAACCTGCATGTAGCCTCTGCAGTTCCGAGAATATAGCACTGCTCCAGGTTTTAGATAGGACCTTCCAATCTCACTTACAGAACTAAATAAATCGGGGCTGAGCAGCACTCCATCATTCATAGGTAGCTTTGTAGTCTATCAACAAAGCTACCTCTGAGTGGCTAAGCTGATGAGGTCACATCTGTCTCAGTAAGTGGAGGCTGCCTATAAATGGCTGAGCACCGTGCTCAGCCCAACTCTATTTTGTTCCAGGTGTGGGTTGGGAAGGTGGTCTCACCTAGAACTGGATATAGCTGACGTTATACAGAACACCCAGTGGGGGCACATCTTTGTGTGGGAAAGTGGGCAGCTTGGCCAAAACCAGCCATTTAACATACCAGTAAAAGCTAGACATGCTACAAATCTAAAAAGTCAACTTTTAGTAAAATGTCCTCATTCCCCACCTTCTAGCACACCACTGACCAATGCCCCAGGAAGCAAATGATAGGATGGTGACAAGAGCTGACATGCAAGATGGAGGCACCCAACTAAGAAACTAGGTATCAGGACAAAGTGAAACCGTTTATGGTCAATGGTGTTTAGAGAGAACACAACCGTAGCCTATAAACAATGACAGAGGAGAAAACTTGTTTGACGACATCAGCAGGAATGCGGCAGTGTCTTCCTTCAGGTAAGACCTTTAAGAGTGTCAAAGCATAGTCCACTTTATGCCAAACCAGCATAAATTCACCCACATTGACCACCAGGCACTTATACCGCCTTCCTAACCAGACCAATTTTCAGCACTCACATTTTGAATGACAATTACTCAGTTGTGCAACGCTGTAACCATATGACATTTTTGTCTTTTCCCCACACAAATAGAGTTTTCTTTGGTGGTATTCAATCCCCACTATGAAAAGACCGAACATTTTTTTTTTTTTTTTTTTTTTTTACAAAAATTATACATACATTCGCCATCACTGTTTTAGAGTCTACAAGCTATGGTGCCAATCAATGAAAATTTATCACACCTGATGTACTGACGGCCTCATTTCTTGAGGCCCAATACCCCCCAAATGACCCCTTTTTGGAAAGTAGCCTAGTTTAGCTTAGTAAAAGATATTTACTAAGAGGCATGATGAGTTTTTTTGTTGGAATCCCCCCCCCCTACAATTCTTAGCAAAATAAAGATTCTCCCCCTCCCACACAAAATTGTCATTAGCAGGTTATTGCTCGCACATTCATATTTGCAACTACACCCCAAAATACATGTATGGCGATACCACACGTGTGGGACTTTTCTACAGCCTGGCCACATACAGAGACCCAACATGCAGGGAGTCTTTCGAACATGTCATTTTCTTTCACAAGTTTTTGGAAAATGTAGAAAGAAAAATGAACACTTTGTTTTTTGAAACACAAAGTTGTTCATGTACAAGACATTTCTAACACATAGCATAAAAAAAAAAAATTACACGCAAAATACATTCTGCTACTCCCGAATATGGCGATACCACATGTGAGACTTTTACGCAGCCTGGCCACAGAGGCCCAACAAGCAGGGAGCACCATCAGATGTTCCAGGGACATACATTTTAAATCTAATTTCCCAACTACCCATTACACTTGTGAGGCACTGATGGGGCATACATCAGTACTCTGGGCACTTCAGATCCAGCTAACAAGTGCTGCTGTACCAGCTGCCTCCTCTCTACTGTATCGATTGCATGTGAGGAGAGAGCTTGAACCAAACGTGCACCAGTTTGTTGACAAGTGATCGCTCTGTAATTGGACTGAGCGATCACATGGTAAAGAGCGGCTGTAATTGTCCCTTTACCTCGATCCGTGAAGCACCAGGTCCTGAGGCCCCGGCCATCACGGACACTTCCGAGTGTGTACCCCAGGGAGAGCGAGTACAGGAGGACGTCCTCCCTGAACTAGCCAACCACATTGTAGCGGTCATTCGGCTATGGACCAGTCAGCAAGTGGTTAATATGCATAATACATTTTTGCATTCAATCTTGCAGAAAATAACAAATGCAACCTTCAGTTATAGGGGTGGAGGAAGTAAACAATGGACTACGTGCGCAGTGATCTCACCACACCTGGGCCAGCTATCCACAAGTCAGTCTACAGCAGTGGCAGGTAGGATGTGAAGTCATCCCATTCAGAGGTGTGTCTGTGTGAATGGATGATGCAGCTGTGTGTGGAACCATGTTCATTCTAAAATCTCTGCAGGGAGAACGATCCCACAATTCAAAAAGTTAAACCCATTTACGTTTGTTGGTGCACAAAAAAAAAAAAAAAAAAAAAAAAAAAAATAATGGATCCCGAAACCAAAAGAACTCAAGATGCACTGCACTTGGCCAAAACTGAAATTGCGATCTTTATAAAAAAAACATTTTGTATAAAAATCTTGCTTGCTGCACTTTTGACCAAAAACACACCTCCCCAAAGGGGCTCCAGCCTTTCCAAATCCACTAAAAGACTTCTATCTGCATTTCTGTTGGGAGAGTTCAATTCACTTCCCATTGGATGAATCTGTTGTAAGGACAGGAAGTGAGGGGAAATCTCACCAACGTCTGAGTAGCAGTAAAAACCTGACAGGGTTTCTAATCCTTGCCAGTCTACACAAAATGAACAATTTAAAGCTGAACCCTTTCAGTGGAGTATTACATGCTGTAGGGGGTAAATGCTAGGGATGCCCTGATAGGGGTTTCTTAGGGGCAAGAGTACCAATACCTTTTGCGGTGCGATTTGAGCCCATACAAAATGAATTGGCTCAAAACGCACTTCAAAGAATAGCATGTGATTTGAACAGGAATGCGGTGCAATTCCTGTCTGAAACGCATGTGGTTTCCCCCACCTCTCCTGTGTGAATCCAGGCTTGTCAGTGATTTTAGCCTAGGCTCACACCGAAGCTGTGGGGTAAACCGCATGCGATTCAGACAGGAATGCTCAGTATCCACACCAATACCATCATTGGTGCAACCCTAATAAATGCTCATTAGGTACGGGGGGGGGGGGGGGGGGGGGGGGGTTGATTAGTAAAATGTATTGTACGTATATACATTTTGTATATGTATTATAGCGTATGTATAAAATGTAGGGGCCGATACCCCTGTAACTGACAAACCATTGTATTAGGCACCGCTACCGCACTGATCTCCACTAGCTTTGATCCTGTGCAGCTTTAAAAGCTGTTATAAACCGTAAAAAAAAAAAAAAAAAAAAAACACCCTGCAGGGCAATTGCATAATGTGCTAGTATGCATTATATACTAGCACATTTTCAAATACTCACCTTGGAACAAAGCCCTCCAGCACTGTAAAGTCACCTCTAAGAGGGCTGACATGTTCCCCCTGTCTGTCTTCCAGGTCCACGAGCGCCGGCTGTGATTGGCTGGAGCCACAATCAGGTCACTCTTGCACATGCGCGTGGATGCTGCCATTTCTGGCGAAGGCTCTGAAGGTCTGGCACTTCAAGCTGGTGTTCTATTAGATTATCGCAACCTGTTAAGATTCTGTAATGGAAGTGACGTTCTGACCAAAAATTACCTACTTCACATGCGCTATGCATTCCACGCACAATTCATGATCTGACGGGTAGCATTAATCTGATAGAACACCCGTGCGGACATCTTACTACACCCAGCTAAGTCTTGAGTTTCAGAGTAACTACTGGCCAGCTTCTTTCAAAATGTACCATCAAGACAGCCTCACAGATATCAATATACTATATTTATATACGCTCACTTTATTGCTAAAACTACTCTGAAATTCAATACGGAGCTGGGTGTAGTAAGATGTCCGCATGGGTGTTCTTATAGAAGTGTCCTTATAAGTCAGCAGCTGCAGTATTTGTAGTTTCTGACTTAATTTTTTGTGGGGTTGGCAGACCTCCACTTTAAACGTATTTTAGGAGATATTCATAGGGCATGCAGCTGATGACCCAATTGGTGCATGTGCTATGAACGTCTGGTGTGCCAACAGACCCAACCGCTACCCATCAGATTATGACGCGTTTGGAACACATAGCGCAGTAGGTATATTTTTTTGGTTGGAATGTCACTTCCGTTACATGATCTGATGGGTAGCGGTGATCTGATGGCACACCAGATGTTCAGAGCACATGCACCAATTAGGTCATCAGCTGCATGCCCTCTGAATATCTCCTAAACTACGTTTAAAGCGGAGGTCTGCCCACCCCACAAAAAATTAAGTCAAACTACAAATACTGCAGCTGCTGACTTAATATAAGGAAACTTTCCTGTCCAGGGAGCTTGGGATCAGCTGTGCCGCCACCATTGCCGGTAAGGGAACTCTACTATGCGAACCGCGCTTCGCTTTCTAATTGACCCCGCAGAGGAGGAAGGAGGGACGAACTTCCAAGAGACAGCGCTGCGGCCCCGTCTCCCGGAAGTGGGCAAGGGAACACCTGTCAAACACAGGTCCCCGCTCCCCCCCTGAAAAGGTGCCCAATATGGCACCGGGGGGGGGGGGGGGGGGGGACGACGACAGACGAACAAGCGAAAGTTCCACTTTTCTGTGGAATGATGCTTTAAAATGGTTGTAAACCCACATGTAAAAAACCTGCAAGACAAAGGCATAATGAGCTAGTATGCACAGCATACTAACTCATTATGAAACGCTCACCTTAGATCGAAGCCCCTGCAGCAGTCACTGTACACAGCTCCAGCCAGCGACATCGTTCCCAGAGTTACTTCTGGGTATCGCGGGCCAGAGCCGGATTGGCTGAAGCCACAATGTCGTCACTCCCTTGCATGCACGCAGGAGCCGCTGGTAACGGCACACTCACTGAAGCAATGGCACGATCGTGCCATTGCTTCAGTGCCGATGATGTCAGCACATGATACAGGGGAGATCTCCTAAACCATGCAGCTTTAGGATATATCCGGGATAGCTACAGGTAAGTCTTATTATAGGCTTACCTGTAGTAAAAAGTGGTCTGTAAGGGTTTACAACCACTTTAAAAGATATTCACAGTACCTACATGTAAGACTTATTATAGGTTTACCTGTAGGTACAATTGGTGTAACTGAGTTTTACTTCCACTTTAAGTCCTGCAAGGTTTGCAGTTGCACCCCCCTCTGAGTGCTAATCAGGTCTGTTTGGGGAATTGTCTTAGATTATTGGTCACCTGTGATTGAATTAAATATCAATAGCCAGGAAAATGGAATGCGACTCCAGGAACCATCAGGATTCCAAGAGCACACAATAGTGATAATCAAATCAAGTGTAGCACATTAACATTTCTATATGAAACCATTTACAAGTCCAGCAGGGCCCACCGCACACCTGCAAAGCTAATTATTTCTACTGATAATGAATAGAGGAGTGAACAAGTCTGCAACTTGGATCACACCTCACCCACCCTGAGAGCATTGTGAATGGAGCATATCAATAGAACCAGACCGAGTGTAAATAGCGAGACCTGAAAACAAGAGCAGGCGGGGGGAGACCTCTGTACATATGATAGGAATACTGAGTGGATGATTAGGATAAAATGAAAAACACCTAAAAAAAAAATCCAAGTTTTATATACATAATTGTATAAATTATATTTTAATATTGGCCATTATAATAAATCATATATACACACACATTTTATATAGGGCGGTGCACCAAAAGGAGATTTTGGTGCCGAAAACCAAAAATGCGGGGTCCACTTGGCCGAAAACTAGTTTTTAAAAAACACTTATTTTATAAATAAAATTGTATTATATTCGACTTTTATATATGATTTATTTTTTTCCCCCCAAAAATGCAGCAAGCAGGATTTTTAACACCACAACGGAAGTGCAAACCAGTGTTAAGACATACATAGAATTTAAAAGGGAGAAGTGTGTGTGTGTGTGTATGTGTATGTATAACATAATTATTAAATTATATATAAAATTATAATTATATATATATTTTTTTTTAAATATGTATATATAATTTATTTTTTTCAAAAAATGCAGCAATTCCAATCCCTCCCAGATGAAATGCACTGAAAACGCAGCAAGAATGCATTAATGCACCCGTGATCCATTTTTATGCTGTTTGAGTCACATGACCTATGAAAAACACACCATAAGCACAGTAAAATTGTTCTAAAAATCTGTAAAAAAAAATTAAAAAAAAAAAAAATATTGCGTGCGTTTTCATGCCATTATCAGCACCTTTATCTCTTATCGGCCAAACGCCGATAACACCATTTTCGGCTGAAATGTTTTGGCGGCTGAAATTTCGGTGCATCTCTAAATATATGTAGACTTTATTATAATAATTGTTTTTCTAGGACTTTTCTCCACATGCACCCCTCTCCCACGCTCTCCGATGAAGGAATTCTGGCCCCTGAAGGGAGTTGGCTGTCATCTCATTTCCAGATTTATTAAAAATAATTTTGGAGTGTGGGAAGGTCTGGTAGGTGCTGCTCCTGGGTCACATACATGGTGTGGAGGAGGAGGAGGGCTCCTGAATACAGGACGAGCTGTGCTGTCACCGGGGCACTAATAGGCTGACCTGCTTACCAAGACAGACATCAGGTGTTGCTCAGAGATCAGTAAATAGATATGAGCCTCTATCACTTTGGGCAATATATAAATGCACCCCTCCTCCAACTAATACCACTCATACAGTGATCACACTGGACACTAGGGTTGTCCTGATACCAGTATCAGTACTGAGTATTAGCAGAAGTACTTATATGCGTGCAAATGCTCCCGATGCTTAGTTCTTTACCTGGACACTCAGGAACAATCGGTGTGGCGGTGGGGAAGTTATAGTCATCAGTCTCTGTGTGGCTTTCAATAAAGCAGCTGAAAGCCACGGAGAGGAGAAGCACACAGGGAAATTAGTGATCATAACGTCCCCCACCACCCCAATTGTCCCCTGTATCCTCCTCCAGCTCCCCTGTGTTATTTTGTGGGCTCTTCCTCCTCCGGTCCCCATCCCTGTCCCAAATCTTTCAGGATGGGAGCGCAGAGGGAAGGAGTCGGTAAATCTAAATTTACCAGCTCCTTCCTTTTCTAGAATCCGTGATTACTGACTGTCCATTCATAACTGAGCATAGTAAGCTTTGTTTACTATGCTTCCATTTATGAATGGAGGGGAGACTGTCTTCTGTCCATCCATCATCAGTGCAGCTGAGGCTGTAGAGAAAAGGGACTGGGGGAATCTGTGTCCTCAATCCCTTTGTCTCATGACCCCTAATATCTCACCAAAGCCCCCCCTTACCCTCAAGGGTACAAAAAAAAAAAAAATTCTAATGCATATTCTAAAGTAAAATATTAAAAATACAGACTGTTCCCCCCCACCCGCTTTAAAAAAATAAATTAAAAAAATGTTACTGACACAATCCACATCTCATCAGTGCTGCATATATTAGTACCACTGTCACGACATTAAAAGTATCGGTATCAGCAAGTACTTAAAGGATCCGTACTTGTACTCAGTCTTTAAAAAAAAGTACCGGTATTGGGACAACCCTACTGATTAGTTGTGGGAACCTGACATTGCTTCCATTGAGGATCCCCCCCCACAGGTGTAAATATGCCCTGAGTGGTCAGTACAAGAATCACCCTGCATGCACTGTTCAGTATTGCTCAGTGGTAAATACACAGATCTGTATTATTCAATATTACAATGTATTGCTCAGTGATCAGCACAGACATGGGCCTGCATTGCTCAGTGATCAGCACAGACATGGGCCTGCATTGCTCAGTGATCAGCACAGACATGGGCCTGCATTGCTCAGTGATCAGCACAGACATGGGCCTGCATTGCTCAGTGATCAGCACAGACATGGGCCTGCATTGCTCAGTGATCAGCACAGACATGGGCCTGCATTGCTCAGTGATCAGCACAGGTAATAGTACACAAGGCACGGTGGGTAGGCCGAGCGCTGACAATGGTGCCCCGTGTACAGGTTGCTGGGTAGGCCGCCCGGTGATTGGTCGAGGCCTGTGGCCGGCGTACGGAGCATGCGCAGTGCTGGTAACGGTGCAGCCAACATGGGAGGAGGGAAGCGCGAGCCGAGCCTGGACCATGTGACCTGTCAGGACACGCCCCTCTCCCTCCGCATCGCCCGCTCTATTGGCCGCTCGGCCCGTCAATCAGCTGAAAGGGTTTTTTTTTCCCCCGTTGCCGGTAAACAGGTTACCGTACGCCGCCCGCCCTCCGATCCCGCCGCCCCTAGAGGCGTCTTACCTGCCGGTGCTTGCCCGCTCCTGGCTCCGCGCCGGGGGGAGGGGGTTTCCGTTGGGGCTCCCGGGGGAGGAGACAGCCATGGCCGACGAGGCGGGTTTGCGGTTCGCTGGGGCCGGCTGCTGCTGCTTGATCATCTTCCAGAGGAGGACAGCGATGCTCCGGTGATAGCGGCTAGAGAGCAAATGAATCCAACAGCGGCGCGTCTCACCTCGACCGCCGCCACACTGCGCGTGGACAGGCAGAGAGCCGCTCGGGGCACGGGACTACCCGGTCGTCCAATAGCAGAACTCGCCGGGGGGAGGCGGGACGTCGATCGACCAATCCGTCACCAGGAAGAAGCTCGCGAGTGGGTGCTGACCCTTCGCTTTGCTATTAGTGCACCTTCGGCGCGCGCGGCAAGCTGGCGGGGAGGGGCCTGGCCTGAGTGAGTGAGCCAATACCAGAGCGCCGGGAGGGAGGGTCGCGTATAAGGCCGACCAATTGCGCCGGGAAGGCGGGGCTAAGGCTTGCCTACCTGGCTGTTCTGATAGAAAAAAGGGGGGGTGGGTAGGCGGGAGGGATCCGGGCTCGTGCACGATGGGAAGGGGCGGGCGCAAAAATGGCGGCCGCTTCCTTTCACTTCGTGACGTCACGTAGCCAGTGGCCTAGGTTTAAAAAAAAAATGACCTTTTTACGTGACTGGGGGCACGTTACTGCCTCCTACCCCCTCTGTTCACTGCTGTCCCTGGACCCTGTCCGAGGGCTCAGACGGACATTTCTCTCTCTCTCGGACTCGGAGACGCCATGTTTATCCTCATTACGTCACCACAGACTTTTTTACGTCATGTAAGAATGAGCCTAGTTGCTATAGGGAAAGTAATAAACATTGTCATAGAAAACTGTCAGCTTTCCAGTCAAATGGTTGCTATGGGTGACACTAATTTGCTTTCCAGTCATACGGTTACTATGGGTGATACCAGTTAACGTTCCAGTCATATCGGTTACTATGGGTAACACCAGTTCACTTTCCAGTCATATCAGTTACTATGGGTAACACCAGTTCACTTTCCAGTCAGCGGTTGCTATTGGAAACACCCGTTCACTTTCGAGTCATACGGTTGCTATGGGTGATGCCAGTTCACTTTGCAGCCTTGGCGGTTGCTATGGTAGACACTTCATATTGTAGCACAATGGGCAGTCATGAGCCTGCTGTAGACAACGTGGTGCAATTGCACCATAACATGTCCTATTGTGACAGGAGGGCAGGGGCGGGGTCAGCCGACGCAGTTTGCATTTGGGCAGCTCCTGCCATACAAACAAAGGCCCGATCACGCTGTACGGACCACAGCACCTGTGTGAATAAGGCCTTTGTGGCGATGCAGGGCACCCCCAACGCATGGTAATATGTTGCTGCCCGCTGTGGTGAGCAGCAATGCCTGTGCGTTTGGCGTTCCGTTGTCTTAGGCTAGGTTCACAAATCTGTGTCTCAGACATCCCAACCTGCAAAAACTATTTCAGGGAGGTGATGGTTCGCCCCAGTGCCACCCCCCCAATGAAGTGCAGCCTTACCAGTGCCAATTAAATTCAGCCTATCGGTGCCTACCAGCGCAGCCCATCAATGTCCATCAGTGCAGCCTATCAGTGTCCATTCGTGCCACCTCATCAGTGCCCACCAGTGCAGCTCATCAGTGTCCTTCAGTGCCACCTCATCCGTGCCCACCAGTGCAGCCTATCAATGTCCATCAGTGCCACCTCATCAGTGCCCACCAGTGCAGCCCATCAGTGTCCATCAGTGCCACCTCATCAGTGTCCATCAGTGCAGCCTGTCAGTGTCCATCAGTGTCCATCAGTGCAGCCTATCAGTGCCCACCAGTGCAGCCCATCAGTGCACCTCATCAGTACCCACCAGTGCAGCCTATCAGTGTCCTTCAGTGCCCACCAGTGCAGCCTATCAGTGTCCTTCAGTGCCCACCAGTGCAGCCTATAAGTATCCATCAGTGCCACCTCATCAGTGCCCACCAGTGCAGCCTATCAATGTCCATCAGTGCCACCTCATCAGTGTCCATCAGTGCAGCCTGTCAGTGTCCATCAGTGTCCATCAGTGCAGCCTGTCAGTGTCCATCGGTGCCCATCAGTGCACCTCATCAGTACCCACCAGTGCAGCCCATCTGTGCCACCTCATCAGTACCCACCAGTGCAGCCTATCAGTGGCTATCAGTTTTCTTCAGTGCCACCTCATCAGTGCCCACCAGTGCAGCCTATAAGTGTCCATCAGTGCACCTCATCAGTACCCCCCAGTGCAGCCTATCAGTGCACACCAGTGCAGTCCATCTGTGCCACCTCATCAGTACCCACCAGTGCAGCCTATCAGTGGCTATCAGTGTCCTTCAGTGCCCACCAGTGCAGCCTATAAGTATCCATCAGTGCCCACCAGTGCAGCCTATCAATGTCCATCAGTGCCCACCAGTGCAGCCTATCAGTGTCCATCAGTGCAGCCTGTCAGTGTCCATCGGTGCCCACCAGTGCAGCCTATCAGTGCCCACCAGTGCAGCCCATCAGTGCACCTCATCAGTACCCACCAGTGCAGCCTTTCAGTGGCTATCAGTGTTCTTCAGTGCCACCTCATCAGTGCCCACCAGTGCAGCCTATAAGTGCCCATCGGTGCCCAT
The DNA here is from genome assembly GCF_042186555.1 of Aquarana catesbeiana. Lineage (NCBI taxonomy): Eukaryota > Metazoa > Chordata > Amphibia > Anura > Ranidae > Aquarana > Aquarana catesbeiana. The sequence goes on along the minus strand of NC_133329.1, from coordinate 75,063,533 downwards.
CAGTGCAGCCTATCAGTGCCACCTCATCAGGGTACAGTGGTGGCTTTGGAGGGGGGGGGATACAGCAGTGGCTGTGATGGAGTATGCAAGAAAATGCTTGCCCAGCGTTTAATAATGTCGTCTGCAAAAGTGCCTGTGTTCTATAATAAAAATGCAGCTATATACCTCATTAAGAGCGCCACTCTGCGCTCACGTGACTCGCCGCCTCTCTCTTCTCCTCATCTGACAATTGCAGCGGGCGGAGCCGAGAATGACATCAGTCAGGAGGGGGGAGGAGAGAGGCGGTAAGTCACCTGAGCGCCGAGCGGCGATGGTATATAGCTGCATTTTTATTATATAACACAGACACTTTTGCAGATGACATTATCAAACAGAGACCCACTTGTCCATGGACCGGGTGCCCCTGACCGAGGGGCTGGAGATTAAACGTCCGTGGGTTGCCGACCCCTGCACTATACAATCAGATTGTACAATATCTGGACATCTCCTTTTTGGAGGTAGCTGACAGTAATAGAAGAGTATTGAATAGAATTTGTTTTTTTATTATTTATAAACCAGAGTTTAGTGTCACTTTAAGATGAACGAAAATATTTTTGTTTTTTTAGGACAAACACAACTTCCATTTAGTGATCTTGTGCTCCATTTACAAAATGACTCCATTCACCACTTTAAGAAATGCAGTAAAATACCGCTCCCCCTTTTTACAAAAAAGAAAAGTTGCCATTCACGAAAAAACGCTTCTAAAATACTGCATGCCGTAGTTTTCCAAAATATGTGATATTAATCTGATGACGTGATATCCAGAGGGATGAGTAGAGTGGAGAAGAATTAGAACCCCTGTCTGTTTTTTAGTGCTAATAAAGAAGTAAAATGCTTTAAACCGTAGAAATATGCGGTCCCTGCAGCATATGTATTATTTTTTCCCACAAATAGAGCTTTCTTTTGGTTTTTATTTTTTGCGCTATAAACACAAAAAGAGCGACATTCTTTTTTTTAAAAAAAACATGTTTTACTATAATAAATATCCCCAAAAATGTTTTTAAAAAACAAATTTCTTCATCAGTTTAGGCCGATATGTATTCTTCTACATATTTTTGGTAAAAAAAATCGCAATAAGTGTATATTGATTGGTTTGCGCAAAAGTTATAGCGCCTACAAACTCTGGGAAAAATTTATGCCGTTTTTTTATTTATTTTTTTATATATAGTAATGGCGGTGATCTGCAATTTTCAGCGGTACTGCGACATTGCAGCGGACAGATTGGACACTTTTGGCACGTTTTTGGGACCATTGACATATATACAGCGATCAGTGCTATAAAAATACACTGATTACTGTATAAATGTCACTGGCAGGGAAGGGGTTAACACTAGGGGGCAATCGGGGTTAAATGTGTGTTCCCTCGTGAGTGTTTCTAACTGTGGGAGGAGGAGACTGACTGGAGGAGGAGACAGATCGCGGTTTGTAATTACTACAAACAGCAGATGTGTCTCCTCTCCCCTGTCAGAACAGGGATTTTTGTGTTTACACACACAAATCCCCGTTCTGGCTCTCGTGCCCGCGACCGCTCGTGGCTAAGCGCATCGGCACCCACCGCAGTGCAGCGGACGCACGCGCCTGCTATCCCGCTTAAAGGGACCAACGTACAGCTACGACTGTTCGCGAGATCGTGCCTGCTATGACTCTCGAAGGGGGCTGTACCAGTACGTTGTTTTGCGGTAACAAACCACTTTGCCGACGTAAATGTGCGTGAGCCGGTCGGCAGTGGTTAACCACGTCCCGCCCGCCGTACGTCATATGATGTCCTTGACTTTGTGCGGGTATATCAGAATGATGGGTGCAGCTACAGGCATCATTCAGATATTGTTTTTTTCAGCTGGCGATTCCCTACACCATAAGAATGATCATAGCGGCGGTTCCACCGCTTGATCGTTCTTACGGGCGGTGAGAGTGGACGCCCTCCCGCTGCCTTTCGCTGCTTCTACCGACTCATTGCTTCCATCGGTGAGTCGGAGACAGGATACGCCAGCCCCGGATGTTTACCATAGAGATTTCCGGTGGACCAGATGTTCGCCGGAGTCTCTATAATTGTTCGGAGGCCGGGCGCGATGTTATGACGTCACGCCCGGCCTCTGCATTCAAACAAACGGCGCCACCTTGGCTGGGAAGCCGAGATCGTTATTTTTATTTTTTTTTTTTTATTTCAGGCTTCCCAGCCTAGAGGTGAGATGTGGGATCTTATTGACCCCATATCTCACTGTAAAGAGGACCGATTATGCCCTATTCCTATTACAAGGGATGTTTACATTCCTTGTAATAGAAATAAAAGTGATCAAAACTTTTTTTTTTTTAAAGTGTAAATATAAATAAAAAAAAAAAAAGTATAATTAACAATAAAAAAAATAAAAAATTTAAAGCGCCCCTGTCCCCGTGTGCTCGCGTGCAGAAGCGAATGAATACATAAGTCCCGCCCACATATGAAAACGGTGTTCAAACCACACATGTGAGGTATCGCCGCGAATGTTAAGCCGCGTACACACGAGCAGAATGTCTGACAGAAGAAGTCCGACGGAAGCTTTTCATCGTCTATTCCGATCGTGTGTAGGCCTCATCTGACTTTTTTTTTTCGAAAATTCTGACGGACCTAGAAATGGAACATGTTCTAAATATTTCTGACCGAGCCAATTCCTAAAAACGATCGTCTGTATGCTTTTAAGACGGAGCAAAAACGACGCATGCTCTGAAGCAAGTACGAGACGGAAGCTATTGGCTAGTCGCTATTGAACTTCCTTCTTCTAGTCCCGTCGTATGTGTTGTACGTCACCTCATTCTGGACGGTCGGACTTTGGTTTGACCCCTGTAGGCAAGACCACTTGAATGGAATTCCGTCGGAGAAACCTTCGGAGTTTATGCCAACGGCAAAACCGGTCGTGTGTACAGGGCATTAGAGCGAGAGCAATAATTCTAGCCCCAGACCTCCTCTGTACCTCAAAACATGCAACCAGTAAAAAAATTTAAAGCGTCGCTTTTCCTGCGTCGGGATTTTTAAGTACTGAAGTTTGGCGCCATTCCACGCAATTTTGAAGCATAACATGTTAGATATCTATTTACTCGGCGTAACTTCATCTTTCAAATTATGCAAAAAAAGTGGGCTAAACTTACTGTTTTTTTTTTTTTTAAGCACAAAACCGTTTTCTTATTAAAAAAAAAAAACACGTTCGAAAAGTTACTGCGCAAATACCGTGCGAGATAAAAAGTTGCAACGACCGCCGTTGTATTCTTTAGGGTCTTTGATAAAAAAAAAAACATATATAATGTTTGGGGGTTCTATGTAATTTTTCTAGCAAAAAAAAAATTAATATGTTTTTTACGTGTAGGAGAGAATTGTCAGAATTGGCCTGGGTGGCAATTGGTTTTAAAGAAGTCGTGTACAAGCCGCAATGAAGTCGCACAGGGATATCAGATTCAAAATTGCACAACTTTGAAGTCGCGAACCCAGGCTAATACAATAGAAAAAGGTGATTGGAATACCAGTCAAAGGGAAGCTGCTTTCACAGGACACACATGGTGCATCAAAACACAACTAAGTTACATTCAGTAAATACAAAGTATCAAATACTGAATGAAAATAGTATCTAAAATCCCAAATAAATATGAATACCCTTCTTCTACAATGTTGTCTTTTTTATTGGTGGAAGAAGAGTATTTATATATGTGTGTGATTTTTGATACTATTTTCTTTCAGTAAAAGACATTTTTTAATTACTTAAAGTGATTGTAAAGTCTCATTTTTTTTTCTATTAAAACAACAAACATGTTACACTTATGCCCCGTACACACGGTCGGATTTTCCGATGGAAAATGTCCGATCGGAGCGTGTTGTCGGAAATTCCGACCGTGTGTGGGCTCCATCGGACATTTTCCATCGGATTTTCCGACACACAAAGTTGGAGAGCAGGAGATAAAATTTTCCGACAACAAAATCCGTTGTCGGAAATTCCGATCGTGTGTACACAAATCCGACGGACAAAGTGCCACGCATGCTCAGAATAAATAAAGAGATGAAAGCTATTGGCCACTGCCCCGTTTATAGTCCCGACGTACGTGTTTTACGTCACCGCGTTTAGAACGATCGGATTTTCCGACAACTTTGTGTGACCGTGTGTATGCAAGACAAGTTTGAGCCAACATCCGTCGGAAAAAATCCTAGGATTTTGTTGTCGGAATGTCCGAACAAAGTCCGACCGTGTGTACGGGGCATTAGACTCGTGATACATTAGTGTGATGGTCGTTGGTAAGAATTACCCCCTTACAGATAGCTAAAATGATCAATGGTTTCAATGGGAAGATATCTCTAAAAATAATTGTGAAGAATCAAAGTATCCCCACTACATAAGACATATGTACTAACAAGTGATTAGACCATTGTGATATGCATGGACATTGTATTCTGTTTGGAGTGATTGGAAGTCTTTTTGCAGCACATGATGGATAAACTTGTATATTCACAAAAAAAAAAGTCCTGCAAACAACTTTCAAATTGCACAGTCTATTTGCCTTAAAATAGAAATATAGACACAACTTTTTTTTTATTTTGGATAGAGTAAGGGAAGGTTATAACCAGTGGTGGCCTGTCCATAGAGGGCGCACGGGCACCACCTTCCCTATCCATGCGTCCGGCCCCCTGATCTACATATCAGTGGCGCTGGTGTTCCGTTACACATTCTGACGGGTCGCGTAATCTGACGGTAGTGACGTTTCATCGCCGCCATCTTGCTACACCCCGCACTCCTCCACAGTAATGCCGCGTACACATGGTCGGATTTTCCGACGGGAAATGTTCGATGGGAGCTTGTTGTCGGAAATTCCGACCGTGTGTAGGCTCCATCGGACATTTTCCGTCGGAATTTCTGACAAACAAAATTTGAGATCTGGATCTCAAATTTTCCGACAACAAAATCTGTTCTCGTAAATTCCGATCGTGTGTACACAATTCTGACGCACAAAGTTTCACGCATGCTCGGAATCAAGCAGAAGAGCCGCACTGGCTATTGAACTTCATTTTTCTCTGCTCGTCGTACGTGTTGTACGTCACCACGTTCTTGACGTTCGGAATTTCCGACAAGATTTGTGTGACCGTGTGTATGCAAGACAAGTTTGAGCCAACATCCGTCGGAAAAAAAAAAACATGGATTTTGTTGTCAGAATGTGCGATCGTGTGTACGCGGCATAAGGATATAGTGAGAAGACGGCAAGCGGACATTTTGTTACACCCACCGGAGTCTTGTATTTCAAACTTATTTTTAACAGTAAACTCAGCTTATATAGTGAAATACAGTACTTAGTACACAGTGTAAACCTTTAGATATTGAATTTTAAAAGCAGCAAACTTCTGTCCGATTAGCAAACCTATGAGGTCAGCAGGCTCGCTGCTGCTTTTAAACTTCAACTTCTGAACAGTCAGACGGAGTTCTAAGTACTATATTTCACTATATAAACTCAATTTTACTGTTAAAAATAAGTGTAAAAAGCAAAACTCCGGTGGGTGTAACAAGATGTCCGCTTGCCCCCTTCTCAGTGTATCCTTACTGTGGAGGAGTGCAGGGTGTAGCAAGATGGCAACGACACGTCACTTCCGTTACAAATTCTGACGGGTTGCCTAATTTGACGGAACACCGAACAGTGGATTCCAATGCAGTGGGGATGTTTTTTTGAAGCACCAGATTAGAGCCACAGGCTCTAATAGGCTTCAAAAAAAGGGTGGGCTCGGAGCACAGAGCATTGCGCTCCGAGCCCACCCAGTTGTGTGACCATAGCAAATGAATTTTCGCTATTTTCACAGTAAAGTTCCTCCCCGACAATCAGTGGGCAGGTCGTGAGACCTGTTTCCCAACTGGCCAAAGTGTCAGGACGCTAGATGTCCTATTGGATGCCTAGCGTTTAGGCGGAAGAGAGAGGAGACACATGGTGGAGGAAGCCACTGGAGGAGCGGACCTCGGAGCCGCTGCCTGCACCCGCCGCCCACAAGGACCGTGCTGCCACAGCCACCAGAGCCCGCCGCCTGAAGGGTGGTAGTGCCGTGCCGCCAGCCCCCCGGGGTGGTTGTTTGCCACCTCCCTAAAAGAAAAACCCACCAGCCGCCACTGGTTATAACCCCTGTCTTTTTTTTTTTTTTGCCATCTGTGTCCCCATTGGAAGATTTCCCCTCTATTACTTTTCTGGGGATAACCCAAAATTTGGGATTTTCTTTTACTTTTATTTTTAATGATAATGGTAAACAGGACAAATATAGAGAGGGTGTATCTCCCTAATTGGGCAGACAAAGCACAAAAAATTACAGATGTTCTAATTCACCTCCGATCTATCCAAAACTAAAAAAAAAGTTTTCCCTTTAACCCTCGTTCACACCAGTGCAATTTGTCATGCGACTACACAGTTCCAACTTGCGTGACAGTCCCAAATTGCGTGCCAGCAAGGGAGCAGTGCAAATTGCTGCGACTTTGAAAAAGGTTCCTGTGCTACTTTATGCTGATTTTATTGTGGCTTGCATAGACTTCTATTAAATAAAGTCACAAACCGCAATGAAATCGGAGGTGTAAATCGCACTGATCTGCATCTTTGAAATCGCGCTGAAGTAGTGCGATTTCAAAGCCGCACCAGTGTGAACCAGGGCTTAGTTATATGTAAAGTATATCAACCCCAATCAGTTTCATATTTAGGTTTCTATGTATTGCTGTTGGGAGAACCAATCCAAAAAGGTAGAGACTACTCAAAGTTGGCTACTATATCTTTACTTTCGTTAACCACTTCTGGACCGCCTACCGCATACATACTGCGGCAGGGCGGCCCAGCTGCGCAAAATCACGTACCTGTACGTGATTTCGTGCACGTGGTGTAGGGGGCACGCACGTACCACCGGAGTGCTGCTCCTGCTGTGATTAGATACAGCAGGAACCAATCAGTGTGTCCAGCGGCCGCGATGGCTGCCGCGACCCGGCGATCGTTCAGTGGAGAGACAGAGCAGCGGTGTGCCTATGTAAACAAGGCAAACCGCTACCGCGGATTTGTCAGGGAGCAAAAGAGAGATCTTGTGTTTCAGCCAAGCTGAAACACGGATCTCTCTTTTTCTCCAGTGTATCCATCCCCCACACAGTTAGAAAACCCCTCTTGGGGACACACTTAATCCCTTGATCAGCAACTCCTTCCCTGCCAGTGTCATTTATACTGTGACAATGCATTTTTTTAGCACTGATCACAGTATTGATGTCCCTGGTCCCCAAAATGTGTCACTTATGCCGGCCATACACGATGCGAATTTCGACCGAAAATCCAAATCGAAAGTAAAATTGACCATTTTTCGTATCGTTAGTATGGTATGTGTGACACACGATTTTCGTTCGACAGCCCAAATTGACAGATCCAACATGTTGTTTTTTTTGAGAAAAATCGTCCAAATTTTGTATCGTTAATGGCAGAGTTGGACGATTTGACCTAATGCCCTGTACACACAGGCGGACTTTTCGGCATCAAAGGTCCGACGGTCTTTTCGACGGAATTTAGACGGAGTTACGGCGTACTTTCAACTGATTTTCTAACGAACGGACTTGCCTACAAACGATCACACCAAAGTCCGACAGATTCGTACGTGATGACGTACGACCGGACTAAAATAAGGAAGTTGATAGCCAGTAGTCAATAGCTGCCCTAGCTTCGGTTTTAGTCCATCGGACTAGCATACAGACGAGCGGATTTTTCGACCGGACTCGAGTCGGTCGGAAAGATTTGAAACATGTTCCAAATCTAGAGTCCGTCAGATTTTCGACAGAAAAAGTCAGTTGAAGGTCCGATGAAGCCCACACAAGGTCGGATTGTCTACCGGATTCGGTCCGTAAGACCAGTCCGGTCAAAAAGTCTGCTTGTGTGTACACGGCATAAGAAACAGAACTGCGCATGATCCCCGGAAAGTTTGAACCGGAAGGAAAACATACAGAAAAACACAAACAAATCTTCTACTACAACTATAAATGATATTAATACAGCAAAAACAATAGACCACAGCAAACTCTGAGGAGGTGCCGACAAGTCTGCAAGAAAAGTGAAATAAACACAAATGCCTGTGCATGTATAATGGTCCTTTCACACCTTCTGTGAGATAGCAGGAAAAAATAAAAAGAAAGCAGGCGATAACGACCTATTGTATTCGCTATACACCACATTCCTTATAAAAAAAAAAGTGCTTCATTCAGGAGGTGCCGACATGTCTGCGAGCAAAGTGGAATAAACACAAAAGTGTCTGTGCATGTGTATTGGACATTTCAAATCATGTACAGCATCAAGTGTGGTGAATACAGGTGGTATCACATCATGTCCATACTGATTAAAATAAAGACACTCCACACCAAATTCTAACAAGCACAGATTTATTGTGCCAAACCCAAAACAGGAATGGGGTTTCATGCTTGTACCCGTATGTATGAACATGTAAAAGTATTTTCTTCATTAAAACATACACTTCTAAATATAACCTCTTTATATTAAATTACTATGCATTTTGTACAGGAGTAGTGCAATTAGTGACAAAGTGAACATTATCACAGTAGGGATAACAGTGTGCTAGTGTCTACGGGTGGACAACAATACCGGAGGTAGACAGCTACAAGCATATAAAGTGTCCATATGTACAATAGGTATGCAATATACAAGACTGTACAGGTGGACCAAAACATAGCAGGTGTACAACTGCATTCAAATGGAAGGAATTCTTGTAAAGACATTATTTTTTAGATGCAGTATACTACTACTCTGTACACCTATACAAAAAACACCATAGGTTTACAAAAACTATAAAAGTTTAACAAGTGTCCATATGCACAATATGTATTCATTGTGCTAAACTGTACATATAGTCAAAACATTGCCTACAACTGCTGTGTAATTTTGAAATGTGTACATTTGTAGCATAACAGGGCTTTTTTTTCAGCTGGAACTTGGTGGAACTGAGTTCCACCACCTCTGGCTCAGGCTCTCTGCCTACCACTATCACCTGTAAACACAGAAGTTTATCCAGAGGTGCTAGGGCCAGGCAACAAAAGTAAGCTATGTGGACGATGGTGGAGCTTTTAAGGAAAGGGGGTTGCATAGAGAGGTCAGAGCTGAAGATGGGTGAATGTAGGATGCAGAGGTAAGGGCTGTGGAAGAAGGCTGAACTCTTTGTAGTGCACCCCCAAACTCTGCATTTTGTATGTAATGCGCTCCTGGTGTTTAATGCCCCTTAAGACCCTCCCACTGTTATGCCCTGTACACACGGGCGGACTTTTCAGCAACAAAGGTCCGACAGTCTTTCCGACAGACTTTCGACGGACTTCCGATGGACTTTCGAACGAACGGCCTACGTACGATCACATCAAAGTCCGACAGATTCGTACGTGATGACGTACGACCGGACTAAAATAAGGAAGTTCATAGCCAGTAGCCAATAGTTGCCCTAGTGTCAGTTTTTGGCCGTCGGACTAGCATACAGACGAGTGGATTTTTTGATAGGAACTGGGTCCGGCGGAGTTTTGACGTAAAGATTTGAAACATGTTCCAAATCTAAAGTCCGTCAGATTTTTGACAGAAACAGTCCGCTGAAGGTCCGATGAAGCCCACACAAGGTCGGATTGTCCGCCGGATTTGGTCCGTCGGACCAGTCCGGTCGAAAAGTCCGCTAGTGTACAGGGCATTAGTGAAATTTAACCGCACTATTAACCCACTATGTGATGAGGTTCGGAGGGTCGTTATTGAGTTTCTGCACTTATTTTCTTTCTTATTTTAAGCATGATGAAGCTGTACAAGAACTAAAAGAACTATATAAAGTGGTTTGTGTTGAACCCACAGAATACTATGTGAAAAACAGGATTGCTAACTTGCGCACCGTTTTTAAGAAGGAGTACAAAAAAATACAAGCCCCAAGAAAATCTGGTGCAGGAGCTGAGGATTTGTACAGTATGTGCCACGTTTGTGGTACTTCAAAGACCTGATGTTTTTGGCTGATTCAGATGATCCCAGAGAGTCCCATTGTACTCTTCAAGCAAATGGGGCATCAGACTCCAGTGCATTATCTGAAACAGAGGATATGTCCCAAACACAGACACAGTTATATTTATGTTGTATCATATGTTATATTCTTTATATAAACAACTGCCAATAGAGTAGTGAATAATTTGTACACTACTATACTTTCTTGCATGAATATTTTTTAACTGAAAGTCTAACCAAAACCACAATATTAAAATCAGCATATCATCTATATCCAGTAAAGCATTCTTGTTGCACTCATTGTGAAACAAGGGTTCTCTGTTCCCTTCTTCCATTGTCCCCAATCCATCTCCTGATAGAACAGAGGCTAGGGGACAAGGTGCACATGCTCTGTTTTATGTGTATTGCTATAGAGATTTTCATTTTTTTTTTTGGGGGGGGGGGGGGGGGTATTGAGTGCATGTGATCAGCACAGGGCTAATTAGCACTGTGCAGACAGGGGGTCAGTGGTCCTGTAGCTTCATAGGACAGTCAAAGTAGAATGAGAACTCCTCCTCCAATGTTTAACCTGACACTAATAGAAGTAACAAGACTGTTACGTACTGCTGATGGAAAAAAGTATTTAACAGTATATATTTACTAGAACAATTTCATTGCAATGTATTTTGAATGCAGAGTCATGGGTTACCAGATTAAAATGTTTTACACATTACCAGCAATTATTATACAATGAACCATATTATATATAGCTATATACAGTCCTGCCATGCAACTGCCTCCCTGCCTATAACATAATCAGTATAATTTTGTCGATTTTGACGTGCATTGGCAGTTGGTAGTCTAGGCCTTGCAGGAGCTAAATTTTGCAAACCAGTACTGTCATTTCGCCAGTCGCCTGGCACAATTGTTCCACTGGTAATGTCTTCCATATCAACTGCAGATGATGGCATGTATGACATTGTTGTGCGTCGTAAAAAATTGTGTAGCATACAGCAGCACTCCACAATAATGTCCACTTTTTCCACTGCTACATTCATAGCGGTGTGGAAGATTCTGAATCTGCTGGTCATAATGCCAAAGGCATGCTCAACCACCCGTCTTGCCCTAGACAGGCGATAATTGAATATCTTCTGTTGAGCTGTTAAATTACGTAAGGGATAAGGTTTCAAAAGATGTTCATGAAAAGCAAACGCGTCATCCCCAATAAAGATGGAATTTAGTCCTTCCACAGCCTCACTTGAAGATGGAAGATGCAAAACACCTCCTTTCAATCTGTTCAGGAATTCACTCCGCTGTATTACTCCTCCATCTGAGTTTCTTCCATTTTTCCCTATGTCCAGGTATATGAATTCTTATTTGGCATTGACGATCGCCATTATTATTATGCTAAAGAACCCTTTGTAATTGTAAAAGTAGGATCCTGAATTGGCTGGTGGGGTGATCCTTACATGTTTCCCATCAATTGCACCCCCACAATTAAGGAAAATCCACATATCCTGGAATTCTCTAGCAAGGTCTTTCCATTCGTAGCAGAGAAAGAGAGATATCACCGTTTCTAGGAAGGCCGTTTAGGAACGAACATCTCCTCCATGCTGGAAGCAACAAGTGCTGGCAATGCTTGTACAATGAATTAGAGAAAGTCCTGGACAGCCGCACTCAAAATAAAATATTGCCTTTATTGAATAACGATCATCAAAGATACATGCCACAGCAGAAAAATGCAGGAAGACTGATGCGTTTCACACTGAAATCAGTGCTTAATCATAGCTTATGATTAAGCACTGATTACAGTGTGAAACGCGTCAGCCTTCCTGCATTTTTCTGCTGTGGCATATATCTTTGATGATCGTTATTCAATAAAGGCAATATTTTATTTTGAGTGCAGCTGTCCAGGACTTTCTCTAATTACTTCAAGGTCTTTTCATTCCTGGGAATTTATGGGAAACTGTTGATAAAAAAGACATAAGAATATTTAGCATTGATAGTAATTGATGATTAATTACTGTTTTAATTATTTTCTATAGGATACACTAAGCCCAGTTCCACAGCGGCCAGAGCCATCAGGTCTGAGGACTCAGAGAGGAAAAAAAAAGGAAGATTTAGATTATGATACTTCCACTTTACAGAAGGATGCATCATCTATTATATAGAGAGTAGTGAAAAAGAAAAAGCTGCGCTATCAAGTGAACCAAACTAAAACTAAAACCAACTACAGCTGCTAGCACACAACAAACCAAGTCGCAAATAGTATCAAAGTAGAAAAGTGCAGCGCTAGTCTATATGTGAAAATAAACAAATATGTGACTCTATATGGCAAAAGTCAAGTGATAAAGGCACAAAAAACAATGACATAGCAGGAATGTGCAAGTTAGTGTCTCAGGAAAGAATGACAATCCCAAAAGTCTATAAATAATTAAACCGGAAGATCCTCTCCCAAGCAGGGGAGTGACAGTGTCTTGGAGGGGCTGTGGACACTTGTAAGGAGGCGACCGCAAGTTGCAATGACACTCCAATCTTCAAGAAAAAAGGTGGGTACTCTTACCGGATCAGTAGGACGCATCTACCATATAGCAGTGCGTCAGTAAGGCAAAAAGGGGATGGTCATCCAGGATATCCAACCAGGTAGTGTCTTCCGGGTCCCGACCACCAATGGAGGGGTGGTGTCCTAGGCAGGCTGTGGATCTCCAATGCACCCGATCTCCAATACCGGAATTGAGCGATCACAAGCAAAGGGTTCTATCTGTAGTTTGCCTTGGTCTTTTAGGTCAGTAGTCATAAACCCTATCCTCAGGGCCCACTGACAGGCCAACCCACCTTTTTTCTTGAAGATTGGAGTGTCATTGCAACTTGTGGTCGCCTTCTTACAAGTGTCCACAGCCCCTCCAAGACACTGTCACTCCCCTGCTTGGGAGAGGATCTTCCGGTTTATTTATAGACTTTTGGGATTGTCATTCTTTCCTGAGACACTAACTTGCACATTCCTGCTATGTCATTGTTTTTTGTGCCTTTATCACTTGACTTTTGCCATATAGAGTCACATATTTGTTTATTTGTTTATTTTCACATATAGACTAGCGCTGCACTTTTCTACTTTGATACTATTTGCATCATCTATTATGCAACAAAAGGATGATGAATGTGATGCTGTGGGTTACCTTGTTGCACACAAGTTACGCGGGATGTCCATGCAACAGCGAGACTTGTTTGAATCTCTTCTACATAAAATGATTGGTATTGAACTTAAGGGACATCTTACAGCAAACACTGATATTATGGGGTATCAGGGATGTACATCTCACCCACCTGTACCATCTGTCCCAAACTGTCAAATGAGTAATATGTCCCAACAACAAGGAACCACAAGCTGGGCAATGCACCAAGAACCACATCAAGGTCCTTGGTTTCGTGACCCACAATATACTAATCTGTGACTATAACAATATATTTTCTTTACTGTTCTTGTTGAATTTGAAACGGTCGTTATTAAATAATACTATTGTTAAATAAAAAATATATTCTGTTTCACAACGTCTCTTTTTGGAAATGGTGTACTTCTTGATATGGATTTTCTTGGCATAAATAGCATTTTTGCCAATTTTAGACACATTGCTGTATTTTACATATTTCAACTCTATTTCATATGTAGTCATGTAATAGACATTAGACAGTTCACCATGTTTTCTTACCTTTAAATAATGTGGTTGGAGAACCTTTACTATGGCCTCACACGTCTCCGGTATAATCCAACCTAATGATTGGGCAGAAATTCCGGTCATAAAACTTCATGTCTTCAAAAGACCTGCCTGTAGCCGAGAAACGGAGGGTTGCCATGAGCCTCTCCTCTGCTCTGATAGCCTTTCTCATACAGGAGTCTTGTTTGGTGATATGTGGCCTCACATGCGATAACAGCATCTCAAATGACTCCTGTGTCATCCGTAAATAATTTCGATAATCCTCAGGATTATTTTCGCTCAGGTGTGTCAATAGATTTACATGTGAGAATTTCTCACGCTGCAGGAGCCAGTTTTTTGTCCACACTCTGCTCTTACTTCTGTTTCTTCTTCTTTTTCTTCTCCTCCTCCAAGGCTATTATTGCAATTACCATGGCTGCCATTTTCTGCTTTCTGTTGTACCTCTTGAAAGGCGTTTTCTCAGAACGAATGAACGTGCGCTGCGAGGAACGGCTTCTCTTTTCGTAATTGGCGCGACCCGATTTTGTACAGTAGGGGTGTGGTGAAAAGGTTACAAAACATTACCTCACTTCCTCTATTGGCATGAAAACATAGTGTTTTGATGTACGATTTTCGTACCTAATTGATGGTACACTTGCATGTTGTTGTGAGAACCGCTTTCGTTTATCGCTCGACCAATCGCTCGAAATTCGCATCGTGTATGGCCTACTTAAGTGTCCAATTTATTTGCCGCAATGTTGCAGTCCTGCTAAAAATTGCTGATCGCCGCCATTACTAGTAAAAACAATAAAAAAAAAAATTAAAAAGTCCCTAAATCTATCCCATAGTTGTAGACACTATACCTTTTGCGCAAACCAATCAATATACGCTTATTGGGATATTTTTTACCAAAAATATGTAGCAGAATACATACTGGCCTAAATTGATGAAGAAATTAGATTTTTTACATTTTTTTTTATTGGATATGTTTTATAGCAGAAAGTAAAAAATATTGTTTTTTATTCAAAATTGTCAGTCGTTTTTTGTGGTATGTGTGGTAAAAAAAAAAAAAAAACATAAATTTTATTCCGGTACAGCATCACACGACCGCGCAATTGTCAGTTAAAGCGAACGCAGTGCCGTATCGCAAAAAATGGCCTGGTCAGGAAGGGGGTGGAACCTCCTGAAGCTGAAGTGGTTAAATACCGCATGCCCGGACCATTACTTAATTACCGCATGAATTGAGTTTAACACTTTTTCATGCCATATTTACTGGGCGCTATCAGTGTTTTGTACCACAAAACGGTATAGCTAATTAACAGTTTCAGAATCGCATGCGTTATTTAGGGAAAATGTGTCTGGACACCATAATACTGCATACAAACTGCTTTAGTGAAGGGAGCCCATTATCTTGCAAAAATGATACTTTTTAATTGTTTATACATTCCAGGAACATAACGTAAGAAAAAAAAAAAAACACTTTTTTTCTACTTCAGCTACTGTAAATACAAGTATGTCATTTATCCTGTTTAAAATGACACAAATATTATTCTGGTACTAAACCTGTGATTCTGGTACAAAGCATTGTACAGATTTTTTTTAATAGATGAAATAAAGGCTTTTCTTTTTTCTGTTTTGTGTGCTTTTTCTATGCAACAACAAAAGAAAATGACTTGTATGCCAGTTTGCCTTGAAGCAGAACTTAGAGTCTTGTTTACACCAAGTGCACTGCAGGACTGAGCATTTTCCCAAAAAGCACTCTGATAGTGTAATATTGCTAAATTCATTATATAGGTGCCCCTGATGACGTCAGATGTGACGAAACGCGTCAGCCGGAGCTACATATGCATATCACCACAAATGCGCGAGTTGGCCTTCTTTGTTTTGGGAAAGTTTGGTTTGTCAGTCTCTGTCACACTGGAGTTTATGCTTTATTTGCCTGTGAAACATGTGAGTGTATCTTCTTTCGGTTAAATAAAAATATACCAATTTTAGCAATATTACACCATCGGAGTGCTTCTGTTTTTAGATATGACTAGGATCCACTATTGATGCTGTTTCTGTGAGGGGAATCATCTCATCTGCTGGGATTGCGGGATTGTGTTTCACACAAAAGTGCATGTTGATCAATCTAATCAGGGGGTCACATTGTATCTGGTAAGCAGAGCATGAGAGTGTGAGGCATCACCAGGCTTACACAAAGATTCTTACTTCTATCACAGCTGTGGGACTATCAAAACTGTTATTTTCTCCTTTGGAATGTTTGTTGGAATCACATATTTAATTCTTTTCACATTTTTATTAACATATCTGAATATTGTGGTACAATTACAGTCAGTTTTTGGCTCTATATACCACCACAATGGATTTGAAATGAAATGAACAAGATGTGCTTTAACTGCAGACTTTCAGCTTTAATTTGATATTTACATACAAATCAGGTGAACGGTGTAGGAATTACAACAGTTTGTATATGTGCCTCCCACTTTTTAAGGGACCAAAAGTAATGGGACAGATTAACAATCATCCATCAAACTTTCACTTTTTAATACTTGGTTGCAAATCCTTTGCAGTCAATTACAGCCTGAAGTCTGGAACGCATAGACATCACCAGATGCTGGGTTTCATCCCTAGTGATGCTCTGCCAGGTCTCTACTGCAACTGTCTTCAGTTTCTGCTTGTTCTTGGGGCATTTTCAGTTCAGTTTTGTCTTCTGCAAGTGAAATGCATGCTCAATCGGATTCAGGTCAGGTGATTGACTTGGCCATTGCATAACATTCCACTTCTTTCCCTTAAAAAACTCTTTGGTTGCTTTCGCAGTGGATTCAGGTCAGGTGATTGACTTGGCCATTGCATAACATTCCACTTTTTTCCCTTAAAAAACTCTTTGGTTGCTTTCTCAGTATGCTCATTGTCCATCTGCACTGTGAAGCGCTGTCCAATGAGTTCTGAAGCATTTTGCTGAATGTGAGCAGATAATATTGCCCGAAACACTTCAGAATTCATCCCGCTGCTTTTGTCAGCAGTCACATCATCAATAAATACAAGAGAACCAGTTCCATTGGCAGCCATACATGCCCACGCCATGACACTACCACCACCATGCTTCACTGATGAGGTGGTATGCTTTGGATCACGAGCAGTTCCTTTCCTTCTCCATACTCTTCTCTTCCCATCACTCTGGTACAAGGTGATCTTGGTCTCATCTGTCCATAGGATGTTGTTCCAGAACTGTGAAGGCTTTTTTAGATGTTGTTTGGAAAACTCTAATCTGGCCTTCCTGTTTTTGAGGCTCACCAATGGTTTACATCTTGTGGTGAACCCTCTGTTTTCACTCTAGTGAAGTCTTCTCTCGATTGTTGACTTTGACACACATACACGTGAAGGGTGTTTTCTTCACCAGGGAAAGAATTCTTCGGTCATCCACCACAGTTGTTTTCCGTGTCTTCCAGGTCTTTTGGTGTTGCTGAGCTCACCGGTGCGTTCTTTCTTTCCTAAGAATGTTCCAAACAGTTGATTTGGCCACACCTAATGTTTTTTCTATCTCTCTGATGGGTTGCTGATAGTGACAGCTCTTTGGATCTCATATTGAGAGTTGACAGCAACAGATTCCAAATGCAAATAGCACACTTGAAATTAACTCTGGACCTTTTATCTGCTCCTTGTAAATGGGATAATGAGGGAAAAACACACACCTGGCCATGGAACAGCTGAGCAGCCAATTGTCCCATTACTTTTGGTCCCTTAAAAAGTGGGAGGCACATATACAAACTGTTGTAATTCCTACACCGTTCACCTGATTTGGATGTAAACACCCTCAAATTAAAGTGGAAAGTCTGCAGTTAAAGCACATCTTGTTCGGTTCATTTCATATCCATTGTGGTGGTGTATAGAGCCAAAAATATTAGAATTGTGTCGATGTCCCAATATTTATGGACCTGACTGTATATGTACTATAGTAACACTGGAGCGCTGCACTATTAGTTTATTGTATGTTATAGTGTTTTGTATTAGAACACAGTGCCCAGCAGCTGTTTATATATATTTTATCTATGCTAGCGCATATTTATCTCCAAATTTTGTCTCTATAGAAATTAAAGTGATATTAAACTCAGGTTTTTTTATTTGAATGCATTTTATGCATTAAGATATAAAGCCTTCTGTGTTTAGCAGCCCCCCTCGTCCCCCCTAATACTTACCTGAGCCCCATCTCTATCCAGCGTTGTGCATGAATGCCTCGGTTGTCCAGGACTCTCCCTCCTGATTGGCTAAGAGACAGTAGCTGTGCTATTGGCTCCTGCTGCTGTAAATCAAACTCAGTCAGCCAATCAGAAGAGAGAGGGGGTGGGGCCGAGCCACAGCTCCATGTCTGAATGGATACACATTAGACATGTGCACAGCCAAAAAATTTGTTCATTTTCGTTTTCGTTTCATTAGTTTATTTTTTTTTTTCGTTTTTCGGGTCATTCGTTATGATCGCGATTCGTAAATTCGTAAATGCGTTCGTTCGTAAATTCGAACATTCGTTCATTCGTACATTCGTTCATTCGTACATTCGTACATTTTTACATTTGTTCATTTGTAAATTCGTACATTCGTAAATTCGTAAAATCGTACATTTGTAAATTAGAAAATTCGGAAATTTGTAAATTCGAAGTTTGAAAATCCAAAAACCCGAAAATTCAAAAATCTGAAATAGTAACTAACTATTAAATTATAGGTATTGTAATTTCCTTTCAAATCTGACTGTCAGTGAACGTAACGAATACGAATTTATCCGAAGTTACGAATTATCCAAAATTAATGCTGCATCTAAACAAATGGAATGGAACAAATTAATAATAAATAATAATAATAAAACGTTGTTATTATTATTATTGTTATTTATTATTATTAATTCATTACGTTCCATTCCATTTTTTCGGATCATTCATAACTTCGGATAAATTTGTATGTGTTACGTTCACTAACAGCCAAATTTTAAAGGAAATTACAATACCTATAATTTAAAAGTTACTAGTAATTACTAATAGTTAAGTTATTATTAGTTAACTATTATTTCACATTTCCGAATTTTCGAATTTACAAATTTACGAATTCACTAATTTACTAATGTACGAATGTACGAATGTACGAATGTCCAATTTTATCGAATTTACGAATATTCGGAAAAAATTTGTTAAACAAGTTTTCGTTAATTCGGATATATCCTGAATTAACGAATTTGTCGAAATTCGTTAAAAAACTAATTTGGAACGAAACGAATTGCACATGCCTAATACACATAGCTGTGGCTTGGCTCAGGTGCCCTATAGCAAGCTGCTTGCTGTGGGGGCACTCAACAGGAGGGAGGGGCTATGAGCTCCAGCCAGGACAAAACCACTGCACAGAGCAGGTAAGAATAATCACTTTAATTAGCTGCCCTAAAATGGGAACACCCAAAAAATTGCGAGCGCTCAGACGCAATTCCTGGTGTGAACCAGTTTTAAGTTCGTCAAGAAAAACGTTTTTGTCAAAATTTTCATCAACGCCATCTTTGCAGTGACGAAATTGAAACGAAAAGTACACCACATTTTCTTCCACTGACGAAAACTATGACAAAAATCAATTCTGCTTTTGTTAACGAACGAAAACGAAATGGAAATGTGAGGTAGGGATGTTACCTACATGAACTAATTTGTGATTTCCACGGAGCTCCGCCTGCTTCCGCTCCCAGCAAGCAAACAACAGCAGACGACCATCCAGAGCAGCACTTTGCATTACAGGCCTCCAGAGTCCCAAAGAGAGTCTCATTTCTGACTCACAGGTCACAATGCGACCGTTCAGAGCAGGGAGCACCCGCTGTGAGTGTGTAAATTACAATTACATGCCTGAGGACTCCCCTCAGGCCACCGTCTGTCCAGGGCACTATGTGCATTACAGGCCTCCTCTGACCACTGGCATCCAGGGCACTGTGCATTACAGGCCATCCCTCAGACCTGACACCACCATCCAGCACTGTGCAGCTTTACAGTCCTCCTCTGACCACCAGCATCCAGAGCACTGTGCATTACAGGCCATCTCAGTCAGACCTGACACCACAATCCAGCACTGTGCCCTAGCAACATTACAGGCCTCCTCTGCCCAGTGACAACCAGCATCCAGAGCACTGTGCATTATATGCCATCCCTCAGACCTGAGACCACCATCCAGCACTGTGCCCTGACAACATTACAGGCCTAGAAGGGAAATGCCACTCACCAAGCCTCTGGACCTCATGCAGTTGCTCCCACCCTATGCGATTGCATTCAGGTGCAGGCTCTGCCCAAGTCTATGGAAATGAAGAAATCCTGGACTGCCACACTCCGAAAAAAGGCATCTTTATTATAAATCGTTAAAATACACCAGGAATCACCTCATAAGGACAATACAGAGAGCAGTAGCTAACGCGTTTCACATCAATGGATGCTTACTCATTACAGGCCTCCTCTGACCAGTGACAACCAGCATCCAGAGCACTGTGCATTACATGCCATCCATCAGACCTGAGACCACCATCCAGCACATTGCAGCATTACAGGCCTCCTCTGACCACCATCTAGAGCACTGTGCAGCATTACAGGCCTCCTCAGACCATCCAGAGTGGCTAAATCTGTATTTGTGAGTTTGTTCAAACCTTAATACCATAAATAATAACATAGTATTCAATTTTTCTACTCCAGGAGTATATAATGGGTTTGGAAATTCTATAGAAATTTTTAAATAATGCATTACAATTTAACTAAACACATTATAGTGCCTTGAAAAAGTATTCAGACCCCTTGACATTTTCCACATTTTGTCATGTTACAACCAAAAAACGTAAATTTTATTGGGATATTATGTGATAGACCAACACAAAGTGACACATAATTGTGAAGTGGAAGGAAAATGATAAATGGTTTTTAAAAACGTTTACAAATAAATATCTGAAAAGTGTGGCGTGCATTTGTAATCAGCCCCCTTTACTCTAATACCCCTAATTTAAATCTAGTGGAACAAATTGCCTTCGGAATTCACCTAATTGGTAAATAGAATCCACCTGTGTGTAATTTAGGACTCAGTATAAACATAGCTGTTCTGTGAAGCAATCAGAGGTTTGTCAGAGAACCTTAGTGAACAAACAGCATCATGAAGGCCAAGGAACACACCAGACAGGTCAAGTATAAAGTTGTGGAAAAGTTTAAAGCAGGGTTAGGTTATAAAAAAAATCCCAAGCTTTGAACATCTCAGGGAGCACTGTTCAATCCATCATCAGAAAATGGAAAGAGTATGGCACAACTGCAAACCTACCAAGACATGGCCGTCCACCTAAACTGACAGGCCGGACAAGGAGAGCATTAATCAGAGAAGCAGTCAAGAGGCCCATGGTAACTCTGGAGGAGCTGCAGAGATCCACAGCTCAGGTGGGAGAATCTGTCCACAGGACAACTATTAGTTGTGCACTCAACAAATCTGGCCTTTATGGAAGAGTGGCAAGAAGAAAGCCATTGCTGAAAGAAAGCCATAAGAAGTCCCGTTTGCAGTTTGCGAGAAGCCATGTGGGGGACACAGCAAACAAGTGGAAGAAGGTGCTCTGGTCAGATGAGACCATAATTGAACTTTTTGGCCTAAAAGCAAAACGCTATGTGTGGTGGAAAACTAACACTGCACATCACCCTGAACACATCATCACTACTGTGAAACATGGTGGTGGCAGCATCATGTTGTGGGGAAGCTTTTCTTCAGAATGGACAGAGAAGCTGGTCAGAGTTGATGGATGGAGCCAAATAGAGGGCAATCTTAGAAGAAAACCTGTTGGAGTCTGCAAAAGACTTGAGACTTGGGCGGAGGTTCACCTTCCAGCAGGACAATGACCCTAAACATACAGCCGGAGCTACAATGGAATGGTTTAGATCAAAGCATATTCATGTGATTGTGTTAGAATGGCCTAGCAAAGTCCAGACCTAAATCCAATTCAGAATCTGTGACAAGACTTGAAAATTGCTGTTCACAGACGCTCTCCATCCAATCTGAATAGAGCTTGAGCTATTTTTCTAGGAATAATGGGAAAAAATTTTACTCTCTAGATGTGCAAAGCTGGTAGAGACATCCCCAAAAAACAGCGCTGCACTACTAATTATACTGCAATGTGTATCACAAGAAATATAATTGTAATAAAGTGCTTACCCCTTGACGCCCGCCATATAGCAAAATGACGGCGGCAAAATGGTTTCAATATCCCGCCCGGACGTCATATGATGTTCAGCAGGATAACAGCCTCTGCGCGCCCAGGGGGTGCGCATCGCAACGATCGGTGGTGCGGTGTGTTAGTCTGACACAGCGCTACACCGATCTCAGTAAAGAGTCTCTGACGGAGACTCTTTACCATGTGATCAGCTGTGTCCAATCACAGTGTAAACAGGAAGAGCCGTTGATCGGCTTTTCCTCACTTGTGTCTGTCAGACACGAGTAGAGGAGAGCCGATCGGCTGCTCCTCTCACAGGGGGGGTCTGTGCTAATTGATTATCAGCGAAGCCCCCCCCCAGAATGCCCACACTGGACCACCAGGGATGCCACTAGAACCACCAGGGACGCCACTAGGACCACCAGTGATGTCACCACCAGGTATGCCACCCTAGACCAACGGGGATGCAATCAGTGCCCACAATGGATGCCAATCAGTGCCCACAATGGGCATCACTGATTGGCAGGCATTATTGTTTGGCACTGATTGGCATCCACCCGTACCATCAAATTCTGCACATCAGTGCCACCTCCACGCCCATCCGTGCCATCTATCAGTGCCCATTTGTGCCACCTATCAGTGCCCATCCGTGCAACCTATCAGTGCCCATCCATGCCACATATCAGTGCCCATCCGTGCCGCATATCAGTGCCCATCCGTGCCGCCTTTCAGTACCCATCAGTGCCGCATATCAGTGCCACCTATCAGTGCCCATCAGTGCCGCATATTAGTGCCCATCATCAGTGCACATCAGTGCCACCTCATTGGTGCCACCTCATCCGTGCCTATCAGTGCCGCCTTATCAGTGCCCATTAGTGCAGCCCCATCAGTGCCCATCAGTGAAGGAGAAAACTTACTTATTTACAAAGTTTTGTAACAGAAACAAAAAAAAAACCTTTTTTTCCCAAAATTTTCTGTCTTTTTTTATTTGTTTAGCAGAAAATAAAAATCCCAGAGGTTATCAAATACCACCAAAAGAAAGCTCTATTTGTGGGAACAAAATGATAAAAATTTAGTTAGGGTAGAGTGTAGCATGACCACACAATTGTCATTCAAAGTGCGACAGCGCTGAAAGCTGAAAATTGGTCTGGGCAGGAAGGTGGATAAGTGCCCGGTATTGAAGTTGTTAAACTAATCACAATCCTCATCAGCATGCTCCTGAAAATTAGCATTGAAATAAAAGGTTCATAAATCTATTAAAGTCCATGAAAATTATTAACAAGTGACTGATTGTAGTGGATCCAAAAAAAAAAAAGATTCACCAAAAAGTGCAAAAATAATTCCAAAGGTGCTCGTGCTCGCCTCCCCTGTATCATAGGCCGCTCACCTCACATATTGACCCCTGTTTCACCAGTGGGTCAAAATCAGCAGTTTCATCCCTGGGGATGACAATTATATCTGGCGTGGTGATGGGGCTTTAAATCCTCCATCTCTCACACGTCCTTCAATAGGCTCAGGAGAACCCCAATGCCTCTCATCCAATGGAAGATATATGAGGAATATGAGCATGGCAGTATCTAGTGCTCCCTGTATTTAAAATCATTTATTTCCCATATCAAATAGGTAAAACACTCACAAGTGTGGCACTTCAAGCTGTGCTAGCTGATCAAACATAAAAACATTGGTTTCATGAGATGGCCGCGATGTGACATCAGTACGTAGGCTCCGCCCCCTATACGCGTTACATCAAGGAGTAGACTACTGAAGAAGTCTACGCTTTGACGTAATGCGTATGGGGGCGGAGCCTATGTACTGACATCACATCGCAGTCATCTTGTGAAACTTTTTTTTTTTTCATTTTATCTTTATTTATTTTTCCATATTAAAAAAATCATAAATCCATACATTTCGTCAATGATAATTTCTCAAAACATATAGGTATATCCACTCCTCCAACCCCCCCCCCCCTTCCCAACTATAACTCCATCCCAGCCCCTGGTCCGATTTCCTCGTCTCACCTCTACTTGTTCTGTTTCCATGGGTTCCCATCTCCTTCTCTACTATTCTAACATTTTATCTATGTATTTCTTGGATTTCTTAAATTCTAACCATTTTCCCCATATGCTATTAAATCTTTCTACCTGTCCCTCCTCTCTACTAGTAAGGTATTCCATTTTAAAAATATATTCTATTCTTTCAAACTATTCTTTTATGATTGGTTTTTCTGGGTCCAACCATTTTTGGGATTTTTTAGGTATTAATCCCTTTGCCGCATTTAGTAAGTAAGGGGTCATGGTTCTCCTGTAATATTTTTTTGTGTTTTTAGTATTATGAAATAAACAAGTCCATGGATCATTTAATATCTCTTTGCCCATAATCTCCTTTATATAACCTTGTATTTCTTTCCAAAACTCTTTTATTTTTGGACAATCCCACCATATACGATTTATAGAGCCTATCTGATTGCAACCTCTCCAACATAGTGGAGATTTGAATTTTTGATACTTTTGGGCTTTCTCTAGCGTTATATACCATCTCACTAAACACTGAGGCCCCTTTCACGATTTGTCCTGCGATTTGGGACTGTAAAGTCGTATGACAAGTCGTTCCCCATGATTTCCAATGACTACCATTCATATTAGTTCGACTTCAAGTCGTGCCGACTTCAAAGTAGTCCCTGCACTACTTTGGTCCGACTTTGATGTGAGTTACACAGGCATTCCCTAAAATCGCGGCCGTGAAATCGCAGCGAAGTCGCGATAGTGGGAAAGGGGCCTTAATAAGAACACCTAATAGAATTTCTTTTAGAATTAGAATTAATTTCTATCGTATTTATATCTGTTGCATAATCATGGACCGCTCTAATCATTCTTACTATTTGTTGCTTTTCCAACTGTATGCCCAATTCCTGTTCCCATTTTCCAATGAATGGGGGTATCTTCATCCCCTCTAGATCTGTAAGAATACTATAGATCCGAGATACCCCATGTTTCACTGGTATCTGTACAGTACTGTACATAGTTGTTCTATTGGGGTTCAACTTCCCCCCATCTCTAATTGGCTGGGGTATTTTGGTTACAAGGTGCTTTAGCTGTAGATATCCCCATTCATTGATCTTCATCCACCCACAGCTGTGTTTTAATTCCTGAAATTATCCTATTTTCCCTTTGTCTACTACATCTTTTAACTGTGCATTTCCTATCCAACTTCCAAAAAGTGTCCCTTTTACAGGCAACAAATATATTGTTCCTGAAAGTGAAATTAGTGGTGAGTTATATTCCCATTTTTCTTGTTTGTATATTAAGTCCCAAACTTTAAAAACATTTTTTGTCAACTCGTGCGCATCCTTATCAAGTGTCCTGTGTTTTCTTGGTATCCAAATATTCTTGTGCAACTGTGTCTTACTAAGTGTATTTTCCATCTTTTTTCACTTTTTATATTTACCTATTCTATTATTCATGCTAATATTACTGCTTTATAACATCTTTTTATATCTGATGTTGCAAAACCCCCGTGTTTTTTCCCTCTACTTATTAACACAAACTGTACTCTGGGCTTTTTATCTTGCCAGATATATTTTAGAATCATTGTTTTTATTGTTTTAAATAAACTCTGGGGAAGTGCTATTGGTATCATTTGAAACTTATATAATATTTTTGGGAGGATAACCATTTTTAACATATGTATCCTTCCCATCCAGGATATGTTGAAGTTTTTCTGATCTCAGTTTTTATCTCATTAAGTAGCGGTATGTAATTAGCTTGATATAATTTCCCCCAGTGAGGTTGTCAACTTAATTCTAAGATACTTTAACTCTTTCCACCCATGTAATGGAAATTCTCTCTGTAGTGCTAGTTCTTCTTTCTTATCTAGATTTATGTTTAGTATTTCTGATTTTACTGCTGTGCTATATGCTAACTATTTCTGATTCTCTTCTCATCTCCTCTTCCTCTCCCAATTTATTCAAATATTCACATATTTTTGGTATTAGTTTTTTTGTATCTATAGTATCTGATTGTAAACCTATCGGGACCTGGGCTCTTCCCTGATGCTGTGCTATTTATTGCTGTTTTTATTTCTTCCTGTGTTTTTGGATCTTCTAGGGCCTGCAGTCTTTCTGCTGAGTTTTTAGGTAGTTTTTGCATCTCTTAAGTATTCTTGTATTTTTTGTTTTCTTATTTTTTATGCTTCTCATGTCTCTTTATTTCTTACATATAGGGCCCTATAATATGTTTGGAAGGCCTTTGCAATTTCTGATGTTTCATATACCATCTCTACTTTGATATATTTCATCTTTTCTATATAATGTAATGCTTTTTTGTTTTTTAAAGTTTTTACAAGGTATTTCCCTGGTTTATTTCCCCATTTATACCTGTAGCGCCCTGGAGTTTAGCCAGGGAGATCCTCACTAAGTCCTTTTGTCGGGAGTAGCTACTGTAGTTAATTGCTAGGGATCCTTTGATTTCTCCCTAAGTTTTGCCTGGTTGTATTTTCTTCTTCTACCACTAGGTAGCTGGGCACTTGGAGTTATTAGATTGAGAAGGACAACTCAAGGTCAGGTTATGAGTATATGGGGTATCTCAGCCAATGGGCAGGGATTTTGTTGAATCCCTTGGCCTGCTGGGAGAGCCTATAAATTCGGGGGAGGTCAGGTGATCCAGGGTTTCTTGTGCACCACCTCTACCGCCATCTGGGTGGACGAGTGTCGTTTGCCCCGGCTGCTAGGCCGGAGATTGGGCCTATCCCGGGGGCATCAGGCTGCCATGCTGTGTGAAGGCCTATCCTGAAGTAAGAGGGCAGCGCAGGGTTGGGACTGCGGCTTGCAGTCCAAACAGAAGTGACGCTTCTGCCGGCTGGAGAACCTGTCAGTGGTCAGAGGTAGAAGAGAAGCTGTCGCCATGAAGGGACCAATCGCCTTTACCAGGGACCACAGTGAGTAACTGAAGCAAGTACCGGAGCAGTATTCTCACCGAATGGGCACAGTGGAGAATCAGGAAACTTCAGGCGGGGACCCAACCAGCGAAGGTGACGCTTGCAGAGCAGCCTTGTGTGCCAAGCTAGGGACCAAGCCAGTCAGCAAGGGTGAAGTTTGAAGGTATCCGAAGTGCCAAGCCAGGGACCCAGCAGGGAAGCATGGGTGACACTTGAGGGAGATACCACCACAAAAGCCTTGAGGAACTCACAGGATATAGAGTAGTGAATCAGAGGGTCTAGTGAGAGACCATGAGCTCAAGAGGGCTGAAGAACTACAAGGAGAAGTTGTAGTACAGCTGAGAGAACTGTTGCTTTGAGTTAGGGACTGTTTAAGTACTGTTACCATAGGAGACAGCAATCCTGCACGTGCAGAAGTGGCACCTGGCTGGGGCCTTTCCCTGTACGGCTGTCCTCCTGTTGAAGTCTCGGAGTCTGCCAATTGAAATTGCAACTACTTAAGGGTGTCCTGGTCCTAACCCTCTTTCCGCAAAATATAAAAAGGACTGTCAAATTACTTTTATCACCTTAGCACCCACTATGCCTCACAACCCACCACATATTGAAGGATAGCAGTTATCTTTGGACTTGAAAGTTCTCAGACTGGAAGAGGTAAGAGATTCTGCTACATTTGGCACCCAACATGGGGATAAGGTGTTGTCCTTGCTGCAGTCGCCCATAGCAACCGGCTTCAGCTCTATCGGGACTTCGCCTGATTCTGCGGGAAGGTGGCAAGTAACTTTTATCTTTCTTATAGACTGTGTTGTTGTGTGTACTATAAAGTGGTGAAGAACCACCAAGTCTCATTGCTCATGGGAAAGAATCAGTCTGGTCTTTTAAAATTTCCCGCCAGCGCTGTAAGGGTTAAAACAGGCCCCAAAATGGACTCCATTACAGTTTTGGCGAGGCGCAGCAAGAAGGAGGCAGGCGCCACAGTTCCTGAGAAACAATTGCACCAATCCGTTGGTAGGGCGAGGAGTTCACACTCTGTAGAGGAGGATAAGGAAGTGCCCCTACGTGTGTCTGATTGTGGACTAGTGAAGGAGATGGCGCAGTTCGTGAGTGAGATGGCAGATTGGAGAAAGTACGCTCCGGGTGTCTATGTTGACCCGAGCAGTGGAAAACCTGTCATGACTGATACCGGAGTGCAGTACACACCAAATGGTCAGCTTGCTTTATAAACGGCTGGAGGCTATGAGTCTCTGGGATTGATTTGTGGAAAATGCACTGGCCTGACTACACAGTTGAGGCCTTGGATCGTATGTGGATGCTGTGGGGAGCATCTGTTCGAGGTTGTCCCTCCAACCCTACCTCCACAGATCCTACAAGTAAAGTGGGACAAGAGTGTTGCTGTCCCTTCAGAGAGTGAAGTGCAAAGCTCACCGGTTGTTCCCCATGTGGTGCATGAAGCTGTTCTCCTGCATCAGCAGCTACCTCAGGACCCAGCGCACCGATTGCTTCAAAAAGCCGAGGCCGGGCCAGATTGCTCGCATTGATGACTGATTTGCCCGAGAAGAAAGTACCGGGGATAGGTTAGTCAATTAGCAGTGAGCATGGGGTGCCTTTGGGGGAGGTGACACCTGTGGTCACCTGGGGAGTAGACCCAGAGATGCCAACCAAAGCACAAGCCAAGAGAAATTATCTGCCGGCCAAAGAGTGTTCACCTATCTCAGATTCGGACATTTCATCTAATAAGCTATCGGAACACTTTTTGGACACTTTTTGGACACTCTCCCCACTTCCCTACTCAGGGAAGTGGGGGGAGAGTGATGAAGAGTTAACCAGTAGTGTGCAGGAAGATGAGACACCTGCTACTATTACCGCAAGTGTGCAGATTATCCTGTCAGCCAGCACAGCTCCGCTGATCAGTATTGCCAGATCCTTAGGGGAAGATCCGGGGGCCCGGTGGGTTCCTACAGTTTGGCCAACTACACCCATGCCCAGTCCCAAAACGGATCGTAAGCCGGAGGTAATTGCTGGGTGTTCCATCATGCGTGCCCCAGATGCACGTGTTCTACTTGGGTACGGAGACCCTAAGACCCTGCCTCGGCTGTCCAAAATACAGCGAATCATATTAAAGAGGGTAGCGTCTGAGTATGGATATTTGTACCCATACATACCAGTTCATCTGGAAGAGGAGATATTTGAAAGAGAGGCTCAGTGGGTGGATGAGGCTGTCTGCAGTTTTCTACACATTCCTCTCCACTTGGACTTTCGTAAGCTGTCCCCTAAAATGGCTGCAAAGTACCACTCTGTAGTGAACACCTGGGGCTATGGCTGGAAGATTAACTTGGACAGTGTGGTCATTCGCAGACCGGACAAAAGAGACCTCAAAAGAATTGTCACTACGGTGAGCGCAAAGGGAGAAACCTTGACCCTGCCTGATCCTCATTACTACTGGTAGCGGTAGCAAGTAAAGATCGATGTCTTCTTTGTGGATTACAAATATGGGTTGTGTGATGTCAGGGATGCTCTGCTGATAGTTACCTTGCACACCCATTTGAAATGTTGCTGCTGGGAAATCTCAGAAAGCTGTGACGCCAGACTGTGCTGGACTGAATACTACTGGCAGTTATAGAAAGTGATCACTTGAGCCCCTTGGCCAAGAGATTAAAAGTTGTTGGGGGTGTTTCACCCTGAAGAGCGATCTGTGGAATTCAGCAGGTTGTTTATAACTGGAAAAAGAAAATTGGTGAAGAAAATTGTCTTTGGCTGCCAGGTGGGCGGACTGAAGATATTGTTGCAAGGGGGCCTGTGTCCCGAAGTGTGGTCCTTTGCAAACTGGCCTGACTGCTTGTTGCTTGAAATGCAGTCATGGCCTGTCCTCAGAGTTTTCTTTTGAAGAAGAAAAGGAACTGCTGGTAAATGTAAACAAAATTTAATGGACGGCAGCCGGTCATGGACATTGAACATGTAGTTAGAATAGGCTATGATAGGGAAATGATTGCCTATTCCTTCAGATGATGGACTCATGTATATATATATATATTTATATATATATATATATATATATATATATATATATATATACACACACAGTCAGGTCCATAAATATTGAGACATCGACACAATTCTAATCTTTTTGGCTCTATACGCCACCACAATGGATTTGAAATGAAACGAACAAGACGTGCAGACTTTCAGCTTTAATTTGAGGGTATTTACATCCAAATCAGGTGAACGGTGCAGGAATTGCAACAGTTTGTATATGTACCTCCCAATTTTTAAGGGACCAAAAGTAATGGGACAATTGGCTGCTCAGCTGTTCCATGGCCAGGTGTGTGTTATTCCCTCATTATCCCATTTACAAGGAGCAGATAAAAGGTCCAGAGTTCATTTCAAGTGTGCTATTTGCATTTGGAATCTGTTGCTGTCAACTCTCAATATGAGATCCAAAGAGCTGTCACTATCAGTGAAGCAAGCCATCATTAGGCTGAAAAAAACAAAACAAACCCATCAGAGAGATAGCAAAAACATTAGGTGTGGCCAAATCAACTGTTTGGAACATCCTTAAAAAGAAAGAATGCACCGGTGAGCTCAGCAACACCAAAAGACCCGGAAGACCACGGAAAACAACTGTGGTGGATGACCGAAGAATTCTTTCCCTGGTGAAGAAAACCCTTCACAATAGTTGGCCATATCCAAAGCATACCACCTCATCAGTGAAGCATGGTGGTGGTAGTGTCATGGCGTGGGCATGTATGGCTGCCAATGGAACTGGTTCCCTTGTATTTATTGATGATGTGACTGCTGACAAAAGCAGCAGGATGAATTCTGAAGCGTTTCGGGCAATATTATCTGCTCATATTCAACAAAATGCTTCAGAACTCATTGGACGGCGCTTCACAATGCAGACGGACAGTGACCCGAAGCAAACTGCGAAAGCAACCAAAGAGTTTTTTAAGGGAAAGAAGTGGAATGTCTATGAGTTCCAGACTTCAGGCTGTAATTGACTGCAAAGGATTTGCAACCAATTATTAAAAAGTTAAAGTTTGATGGATGATTGTTAATCTGTTCCATTACTTTTGGTCCCTTAAAAAGTGGGAGGCACACATACAAACTGTTGTAACTCCTACACCGTTCACCTGATTTGGATGTAAATACCCTCAAATTAAAGCTGAACGTCTGCAGTTAAAGCACATCTTGTTTGTTTCATTTCAAATCCTTTGTGGTGGTGTATAGAGCCAAAAATAGAGCCAAAAAGAGTAGAACTGTGTCGATGTCCCAATATTTATGGACCTGACTGTATATCCGGACTGTCACCGATCAAAGTATTGCTAAAAGTTTATAGCTCTATGCTGATTATGAAAGGGGTGGCATTCTTACAGAGAATGGGGCCTGCTTTCAAAAATGTAAACATATATATATTCTTACGTTTTATACTGCCCTTGGCTGAGGACCAGTTTAAATCACTGTACATATATCACATAATGCTCTTATAGGATAGGATGCTTTTGCATTGCTTGTTTCTCTCGTTCAGGTGTTGCTGAGTCGAAGCATCCTCCTTGGCTAAGGAGAGATAGGAATCTAGCCAGATCACAACACTAACTATGTGTACATTGTTACCAGAGTAAATATTAGATAGATAGTTAGGGAGCAATGCTATTGCCTTACTACCTTGAAATGTAAATAATTATTTTAATATCTAAATGTTATACGTGACTATTTCCTGTTGATAAGAATGCCTATTCATGTGGTACGCCACATACATTTGTTATACTGTTATAACGTTAACCCTACCTGTTTCCCTACCCATCCCAGCTTTTGCCAGGACATTCGCTCTCAGACTTGGGAGCTCAAATTATTTTTTATGCAAACTCTGAGTCTGTCAGAAACCATGAATCACCTAGAGACAGAAGTACAGTTAAATCACACTTGTTTATTAATAATAATAATAATAATAATAATAAAAAGGTAAACAGAGTAAACGTAGTCAAAACATAGCCAGAGTTCAGGAACCGGAACAGATAGTCAGTCAAGCCAAAACGTCAGGGAGCCAGAGATGAGCGTAGTAGAACAGCAAGCAGGATCTGGAGCAAAAAGGAATGTCAGCCAAGCAAGTCTTTAACAGGAACACAGGAGAGCGTCTTTAGAGATGCGACCAAGGCAAAGGCAGAGATCATCTGGGCTGGACGGCTTAAGTAGGCAGGACTGACTAGCAGGATATCACCAACAGGTGAGTCACTGTAGAGAGGAAGGAGCTGGCAATTAGGCGACAGCTGAGCGGCCAGCTTTGAAAAGGAAGGGCTGAGCCCAGCCCTGACAGTACCCCCTCCTAAATGACCCCTCCTCCTCGGAGGACCACCAGGCTTGAGGGGAAAATGTGTATGGAAATCACGGAGGAGGACAGGGGCATGTACACCTGAGGATGAGACCCAAGAGCGTTCCTCTGGACCGTACCCTTTCCAATGTACCAGGTACTGTATGCGCCCACGGAACCTACGGGAGTCAACAATGGACTGTACTTCATACTCCTCATGGTTCTCAACCTGTACAGGGTGAGGGTGAGGCACTAAGGTGGTAAAGCAGTTGCAGACCAAAGGTTTTAATAAGGAGATGTGAAATACATTCAAGATACACATATTAGAAGGAAGGTCTAAGCCACTGGGTTAATCCTGCGAAGAATACGGAAAGGTCCAAAAAAACTGAGGTGCGAACTTCAGAGAGGGAACATGAAGTTGGAGGTTGCGAGATGACAGCCAGACCCTGTCCCCAACCTGGTAGAGCAGGCAGGCATCTATGGTCAGCATGGAGTCTGTACCTATCATTAGCATGTTGCAAAGCCTCCTGGACTTGTGCCTAAGTGAAACGAAGACCACGGAGATGCTCCTCTAACGCAGGAACAAACGAGTCAGGCAACATGTAAGGTTGGAAACCATAGTTTGCCATAAACGGGGACAATCGGGAAGCAGAATTCAGGCACTATTGTGAACAAACTCCGCCCATGGTAAGAGGTCTGACCAGTTGTTATGATGGTCAGAAATATAGCAACGTAGAAATTGATCCAAGGACTGATTGGCTCGTTCTGCAGCCCCATTAGACTGCAGGTGATATGCAGAGGAGAAAGCAAGCTGAATTCCCAACTGTGCACAAAAGGCTTGCCAGAACCGGGACACAAACTAACTACCCCTGTTCGAGACAATCACCTTGGGTAGCCCATGTAAGCGAAAGATCTCCCGAGCAAAAATGGAAGCCAGTTCCTTAGAAGTAGGCAACTTCTTAAGTGGAATATAATGGGACATTTTCGAGAACCAGTCAACCACCATAAGGATAACTGTGTTGCCCTGGGAGTTGGGTAACTCCACAATGAAATCCATAGACAGGTTGGTCCAGGGCCTCTCTCCATTGGGTATGGTTGTATGAGGCCCACTGGAAGGTGTCGTGGACTCTTACTCTGAGCACACACAGAACAGGCAGCTACGAAGGCAGTTACATCAGCACATAGACTAGGCCACCAGAATTGTTGGGAAATGGCCCAAAGAGTTGATTCATACCAGGGTGGCCAGCAGCCTTGGGAGAATGGTAAGTCTGGAGCTTGGCAGTACGAAGACTCTCTGGGACAAAGCAGCGGTCACAAGTTTTCACAGGAGGAGCATGGAATTTTGTCACCCAAAGGAGAAGTGAGACTGGTGCGAACTGTAACGAGAATACGATCAGGAGGAATCGCAGGAACCGGAACCGACTCCATCTTGGAAGTGGAGGAAAAATGTTGTGACAAAGCGTCAGCCCTTACATTCTTAGTAAGAATGAGACAATGTAATTGAAACTAGACAAGAAAAGAGCCCTTGCGCCCTTCTGGGAGAGAGGCGTTTAGCCTCAGACAAGAATGTGAGATTCTTATGGTCACTAAGAATGAGAACCGGCACAGTCTTACCTTTGAGAAGATGTCTCCATTTTTTCAGGACTAAAATGAACGCTAAAAGCTCTCTGTCATAAATCTCGTAATTCCACTCCGCAGGTGACAATTTCTTGGAAAAGTAGCCACAAGGATGCTTAGCGCTCTCAGAGGTAGGATGTTGAGACAGAAGGGCGCCAACTCCAGTCTCAGAAGCATCAACCTCAAGGATAAAAGGTAACATAGGATCAGGATTTGTCAACACAGGAGCAGAAACAAAGGCAGCCTTGAGACTCTCAAAGGCCTTAATGGACTCCGGAGACCAACGAGAAGTTACGAATAAACGTCCGATAATAGATGGAAAAGCCAAAAAAACGCTGCATAGGACATAAACCCACAGGTCGGGACCACTGTAGGACTGCTGAAAGTTTCTTTGAGTCCATCTAAAAACCAGCAGTGGAAATGATGTAGCTCAGGAATTTAACCTGTTAACGATGGAATTCGCACATCTCCAATTTACAATAGAGATTGTTCTCTTTCACTTTCTGAAGCACACGACAGACATCTGTGGGGTGGCTCTCCAGGAACTTGAAAAATATAAGGATATCGTCGAGATAGACCACCACACATAACTGCAACAAATCTGAGGACATCATTAATAAATTCCTGGAAAACTGCCGGAGCGTTACAAAGGCCAAAAGGCATTACGAGGTACTCATAATGGTCTGTTCTGGTATTAAATGCAGTTTTCCACTTGTCACCTTCCTTAATCATCACAAGATTGTATGCCCCTCTCAAATCAAGCTTCATGAAAACTGTTGCTCCCTTGAGGCGGTCAAATAACTCCGTAATCAACTAAATCAGATAGGCATTCTTAATCGTGAAATGATTGCGACCCCAATAATCAATAGAAGGTCTCAGTTCACCACTCTTCTTCTTCACAAATAAGAAACCAGTACCAGCAGGAGACGAGGATTTGCAGATGAAACCTCGAGAAAGTGCATCTGCAACATACTCCATGGCCTTATCCTCCAAGACCGTCAAAGGGTAAACCCGGCCATGAGGGGGTATGGCACCAGATTGAAGGTCAATTGCGCAATAATATGACCTGTGTGGAGGCAAACTACCGGCTTGTCCTTAGTCAAAGACATCGCTAAAATCGTGGTACTCCTCCGGCAGGGAGGAGAGTGAAGAGGTGAACAGGACCTTGGCTACCTTCTGGAAGCATGTCTTACTGCATTGTGGCGACCAGGAGAGAACCTCAGCACGGAGCCAAACAAAAGAGGGGTTGTGCCTCTGTAAACAAGGATAACCAATAACCAGCAGAAACTTAGGTGAGGAAATAACTTGGAATTAGATTATCTCATGGTGAAGAGCCCCTACAGCCATGGACAATGGAACAGTCTCATGAGTCACATGGGCAGGCTGTAGAGGTGTACCGTCAAGAGCCTCAGTGGCAAGTGTAGTGTCACGCGGCTACAGCGGAATCGAGTGCTTTGATACAAAGGCAACATCAATGAACAGGCCTGCAGCCCCAGAGTCGATTAGAGTCTGTATCTCGACGGACGACTCAGCCCAAGAAAGGGTGACTGAAACCAGGGGCTTTTCCTTCTGGATAACTGACGAAGATCTGTCCATGACAGGACCTCAAGGTTCGGCGTTCCCTGGACAGGTAGGACAAGACTTCAAAAAGTAACCTGCCTGGCCACAATAAAGGCACAATCTCTCCCTCCTCCTAAAAGTTTTCTCATCCGCAGAGAGACGCGTGAAACCCAAGTGCATGGGTTCACCTTCACCGACCGACTTGGTACCAGGAAGCATGGGTGGTGAGGGAGGCACAGGTGGGACTGCAAAGCTCGGAGATAAACGTACAGGAGGCTTCCTCAAGCGCTCCTTAAAAGAGAGTCTTTCTCTGAGTCTGGAGACAATGAGGATGGCAAATGTGATCAACATCTCCAGCTCAGTGGGTATATCTTGGGCTGCTATCTCTTCCTTGATGGTATTCGAAAGACCATGAGAAAAAATCAGTCAGGAGGGCCTCATTGTTCCAAGCAACCTCTGTTGCCAGAGTACGGAATTCAATGGCGTAATCGGCAACAGTTCTTGTGCTCTGTTTGATGGACACGAGGCACTTGGCAGCAGAAGTGGAGCATGCAGGAACATCAAATACCCTTTTAAAGGAGGCCACAAACTCAGGGTAACTCAAGACAACAGTTTTTTGCGTCTCCCATAGAGGGTTTGCCAAGGCCAAGGCTATCTCAGAAAGCAAAGATATCACAAAACCTACTTTGTTTCTGTCCATGGGAAACGCCTGGGGCAGCATCTCAAAGTATATCTCAACCTGGTTGAGAAACCCTCTGCATTGGACTGGATCACCCCCAAATCGCAGGGGGAGGGGGGCGGAACCAGGCATACCTCTTATAGAGGTAATACTCGAGGCGGGTGCCTGCACAGAGACTGGCGCAGCAGCAGGGATGGCCTGCAACACAGGTAGTACCGGAGCAGCCACAGTGGGAGATTCCAGGTGAGCCGTGCGACTCAGGAGCGTTTGTAACGCCATGGCAAACTGATCCATGTGGTGATCCTGCCCATCCAATCTGGAAAATATATTACCAGCAAG
This sequence comes from Aquarana catesbeiana, assembly GCF_042186555.1. Classification (NCBI taxonomy): domain Eukaryota; kingdom Metazoa; phylum Chordata; class Amphibia; order Anura; family Ranidae; genus Aquarana; species Aquarana catesbeiana. Next base: position 75,027,234 of record NC_133329.1, on the reverse strand, counting down.
TGGATTGACTGCATCTTCTGAATTCATGGCCTTCGCCTACTGTCAGAAACCATAAATCAGACTGAGACAGAAGTACAGTTAAATCACACTTGTTTAAAAATATAAAAAAGATTAAACAGAGTAAACGTAGTCAAAACATAGCTAGAGTTCAGGAACCGGAACTGATAGTCAGACAAGCCAAACGTCAGGGAGTCGGAAATGAGCGTAGTAAAACAACAAGCAGGATCTAGAGCCAGAAGGGATGTCAGCCAAGCAAGTCTTTAACAGGAATGCAGGAGATAGGCTCTGTGATGTTGACCAAGGCGAAGGCAGAGGTCCTCTGGGCTGGACGGCTTAAGTAGGAAAGTCTGACAAGCAGGATATCATCAACAGGTGAGTGGCTGTGGAGAGATAGGAGCTGGCAGTTAGCCGACAGCTCAGCCCAGCCCCAACAATTCCACTTAAAAATTTCCCCGCTTCTAAGGAACTGGCTTCCATTTTTGCTCGGGAGATCTTTCGCCTACATGGGCTACCCAAGGTGATTGTCTCGAACAGGGGTAGTTAGTTTGTGTCCCTGTTCTGGCAAGCCTTTTGTGCACAGTTGGGAATTCAGCTTGCTTTCTCCTCTGCGTATCACCCGCAGTCTAATGGGGCCGCAGAATGAGCCAATCAGTCCTTGGAACAATTCCTACATTACTATATTTCTGACCATCATAACAACTGGTAAGACCTCTTGCCGTGGGCGGAGTTTGCTCACAATAGTGCCTTAAATTCTGCTTCCTGATTGTCCCCGTTTATGGCGAACTGTGGTTTTCAACCTTCCATGTTGCCTGACTCATTTGTTCCGCAGAGTATTCCTGCGTTAAAGGAGCATTTCCGTTGTCTTCGTTCCACTTGGGCACAAGTCCAGGAGGCTTTGCGACATGCTAATGATAGGTACAGACTCCATGCTGACCTGCCTGCGCCTTCCTACCAGGTTGGGCACAGGGTCTGGCTGTCATCTCACAACCTTCAACTTCGTGTCCCCTCTCTGAAGTTCGCACCTCGGTTTATTTGGCCTTTCCGTATTCTTTGCAGGATTAACCCAGTGGCTAACGCATTAGACCTTCCTTCTAATATGCGTATCTCAAATGTATTTCATGTCTCCTTATTAAAACCTTTGGTCTGCAACCGCTTTATCACCTCGGTGCCTCGTCCTCACCTTGTACAGGTTGAGAACCATGAGGAGTATGAAGTACAGTCCATTGTTGACTCCTGTAGGTTCCGTGGGCGCATACAGTACCTGGTGGATTGGAAAGGGTACTGTCCGGAGGAACGCTCTTGGGTCTCATTCTCGGACGTACAAACCCCTGTCCTCCTCCGTGATTTCCATAGATGTTTTCCTCTCAAGCCTGGTGGTCCTCCGAGGGGAAGGGGTCATTGAGGAGGGGGTATGGTCAGGGCTTGGCTCAGCCCTTCCTTCGCAAAGCTGGCCGCTCAGCTGTCGGCTAATTGCCAGCTCTTATCTCTCCACAGTGACTCACCTGGTGATGATATCCTGCTCATCAGTCCTGCCTACTTAAACCGTCCAGTCCAGATGATCTCTGCCTTCACCTTGGTCACATCTCTAGAGATGCCCTCCTGTGTTCCTGTTAAAGACTTGCTTAGCTGACATTCCTTCTGGCTCCAGATCCTGCTTGCTTTTCTACTACGTTTATCTCTGGCTCCCTGACGTTTTGGCTTGTCTGACTATCTGTTCCTGAACTCTGGCTATGTTTTGACTACGTTTACTCTGTTTACCTTTTTTATTATTATTAAGCAAGTGTGATTTAACTGTACATCTGTCTCAGTCTGATTCATGGTTTCTGACATCGCCCCCTGTCTACTCCCCACACTCCCTACTCCTGTCTAGGCAACAGAAATTGTAGGTGGGGGGGGGGGGTAATCAAAGCCTGCATAGTCGGATCTTACAGCAATCCTGTGTTAACCCCTGTATACAGAAAGGAGGGAGAGGAGCTGAGGGTGGGGGGCGAGAACAAGCCACACCTCCTCCCAGCACTCTCCTCCTCTCTGCTGCTGTCACTATTCCTGTAGTGGTGAGATAGATAGAATTTGTGCTAGGAGGGAGATTTCGGGGGTTGTGTTAGGAGGGAGATTTGGGAGGGGTGCTTGAAGGGAGAAGATTTACAACCTACAGATCACTGAACTCTGTCTCACAGACTAAATTTTAGGGTTTGTTCACACCAGTTGCAGTGTGATTTTCCCATACCACACAAAATTGTGCTGTCTTTTGCAGACGCTCATGGGTGCCATTAATTCTTAATGGCAATTCCATGCATCTAGCAAATGTGCGTACGTTCGCGCCTGCTAAAACAGTTTTTTTGGCCCTACTTCTCCGGTGGGTAACAGAAATGCACTTAGTTCTGCACTCCTCTGACTCGTAGCAGGCTAAAGTCCGCTGTCGACTGATGTCACTGAAACAATCCAGACTCTGGAGATATCCCGACTCTAATGTAGGGATCAAACCAGATTTCTGAACGGTGGCTGGCTCAGCCTCTCAGCGAGCCATTGAGAACCTGAGCCATTGCCTCCCACCCCTTCCACAGACAGGCACTCTACTAAGGAGGGGCAAAGCAGAGAACCCGTGACAGTAACCGATTTCTGCTCACTGTAGACCGAGAACTGAGCGATCAGTGGTCTTTGATTGCTCAGTTCTCAGTCTTAGAGATGGCAGTAGACAGATGCAGCATTGATCCAATGCTGCATCCACCTAGGTGAGTATGTACTTTTTACTTTTTAATTCCCATACTTTACTTTTAGAAGTTAGACACAATGATAAACTCAGCATTCACTTTCATTCACAATTTTTTCATGACTAGGAAATAATTGATCACCCCCACAGGTCTGACGCCAGAGTCCATCATGAAGGAAGAACATCCGGTGCTGCAGGCTGACTTACTAAACTAGTTTCAGGCCTGTCTGGCCTCAATACTAGCCTGGCTTTTTGCTCTGAGTTTTGGCCAATGTAAGTAGTAGGTAGAGCAGTGTACAGAAGTCAGTATAGGTCAATAGTAGTTTGTAGGGCAGTGTGCAGAGGTCAGTGGTATTTAGGGCAGTGTACAGGGGTCAGTAGTAGGTAGGGCAGTATACAGAGGTCAGTAGTTGGTTGGACAGTATACAGAGGTTAGTAGTATTTAGAGCAGTGTACAGAGGTCAGTAGAGGTCAATAGTAGGTAGGTCAGTGTACAGAGGTCAATAGTAGGTATGACAGTGTACAGAGGTCAGTAGAGGTCAATAGTAGGTAGGCCAGTGTACAGAGGTCAGTAGAGGTCAATAGTAGGTAGGCCATTGTACAGAGGTCAGTAGAGGTCAATAGTAGGTAGAGCAGTATTTAGAGGTTAGTAGAGGTCAATAGTAGGTAGGGCAGCGTACAGAGGTCAGTAGTTGGTAGGTCAGTGTACAGAGATCAGTAGTATGTAGGGCAGTGTACAGAGGTCAGTAGTTGGTAGGTCAGTGTACAGAGATCAGTAATATGTAGGGCAGTGTACAGAGGTCAGTGGTATTTAGAACAGTGTACAGAGGTCAGTAGTTGGTAAGGCAGTGTACAGAAGTCAGTAGAGGTCAATAGTGGGTAGGGCATTGTACAGAGGTCAGAAGAGGTCAGTAGTATGTAGAGTAGTGTACAGAGGTCAGTAGAGGTCAATAGTAGGTAGGGCAGTGTACAGAGGTCAGTGGTTGGCGGAGCAGTGTACAGAGGTCAGTAGTATGTAGAGCAGTACACAGAGGTCAGTAGTATGTAAGGAAAGTGTACAGAGGTCAGTAGAGGTCAATAGTAGGTAGGGCAGTGTACAGTGGTCAGTAGAGGTCAGTAGTATGTAGAGTAGTGTACAGAGGTCAGTAGAGGTCAATAGTAGGTAGGGCAGTGTACAGAGGTCAGTAGTTGGTAGGGCAGTGTACAGAGGTCAATAAGATGTTCAGCGATGTACATCGGTCAGTGGTATGTAGAAAAGTTTATAAGGGTCAGTAGTAGGTAGAGCAGTGTACATAAGTCAGTAGTATGTAGGGCATTGTTGTCAGGGCTGGGCTCTTAGCAGCTCCCTTCTCCGTGCTCAGGCTACTCAGCTGACGGATAATTGTCAGCAATTATTGATCCCTCAGTGGCTCCCCTGGCTATCCATATCTGCTCATGAGTCCCGCCTACAGCCAGCCCCTTCTGGCTATTTAAACTGCCTTGTTCATTCCTTTCCTGCCTTCTCCTTGGTCAACATATCTGTAGATGCTCTGCTGTGTTCCTGTATAAGACTTTGCCTGGCTGACATCCCTTCTGGTTCCTGATCCTGTTCTTCTGCCTCCCATTACGCTGATCTCTGGTTTCCTGATTACTGGCCTGTCTGACTACCCGCTTTGGTTACTGATCCCTGGCTTATGTTTTGACCATGTTTACTGATCTGTACCGTTTTTACCATTATATTAAAAGGTGTGATTTTTACTGCATTTCTTTCTTAGTCTGATTCATGGTTGCTGATTGTAGGCGAAGGCCATGAACCCAGAAGATGGAGGTAATCTACCGAGAGGTAATATTTTTTTCAGATTGAATGAGCAGGACCACCGCATGGATCAGTTTGCCATAGTGTTACATACACTCCTGATTCGCACTGCTCACCTGGATCCTCCCACTGTGGCTGTTCCGGTACAACCAGTGGTGCAGGCCATCCCTGCTGCTTATCCAGTCTCTGTGCAGGCACCTGCCTCGAATATTACCTCCGTAAGAGGCACGTCTGGTTCTGCTCCGCCTCCCCAGCGATTTAGGGGTGATCCAGTTCAATGCAGAGGGCTTCTCAACCATGTTGGGATATCCTTTAGATCAGGGGTAGGCAACCTCGGCCCTCCAGCTGTTTTGAAACTACAAGTCCCATGAGACATTGCAAGACCCTAACAATCACAGGCACGACCCCTAGAGGCAGAGGCATGATGGGATTTGTAGTTTCATCACAGCTGGAGGGCCGAGGTTGCCTACCTCTGCTTTAGATGCTGACCCAGGCGTTCCCCAGGGACAAAAGAAAAGTAGGCTTCATTATTTCTTTGTTTTCTGATAGAGCCTTGGCCTGGGCAATCCCTCTATGAGAGATGCAAAAACCCATTGTCCTTAGTTACCCTGAGTTCGTGGCATCCTTTAAAATGGTATTTGACATTTGCTTGCTCCACTTCTGCTGCCAAGAGCCTCATGTCCATCAGAGTATGAGAACTGTTGCCGACTACGCCATTGAATTCTGTACTCTAGCAGTAGAGGTTGGAACAATGAGGCCCTCGTGGCTGCTTTTTCTCATGGTCTCTCGGATAACATTAAAGATGAGATAGCAGCCCAATACATACCTACAGAACTGGATACGTTAATCACGTTTGCCATTCTCATTGACTTCAGACTTTGAGAGAGACCTTCCTTTAACCACTTCCTTCCCCGCCCATTGTCATATGACGTCCGCAGATGGGATCTCCCATCCTGGGCGGGCGTCATATGATGTCCTCGGCTTCCCGGCGGTATAGGGGGCGCACACCTTCGCCGGCTGCGTTACTGAGGAGCCGATACACGTCCCTGGTGGCCGCGATGTCCGCCGGGCACACGCGATCGCTTGTAACAGTTTAGGACTGTGGATCTGTGTGTGTTAACACACAGATCCACGTCCTGTCAGGGGAGAGGAGACCGATTGTGTGTTCATACTAAGTATGAACACTGATTGGTCTCCTCCCATTGTCAGTCCCCTCCCCCTACAGTTAGAATCACTCCCTAGGTAACACATTTAACCCCTTGATCGACCCCTAGTGTCCACCTGTCAGTGATCCCAAAATAGTGTCAAAAGTGTCCGATCTGTCCTCCGCAATGTCACAGTCACAATAAAAGATCGCCGCCATTACTAGTAAAAAAATAATTATAATAAAAATGCCACAAATCTATCCCCTATTTTGTAGACACTATAACTTTTGCGCAAACCAATCAATATACGCTTATTGCGATTTTTTTTTTTACCAAAAATATGTAGAAGAATACATATTGGCCTAAACTGCGGAAACTTTTTTTTTTTTTTTTTTAATTGGGGATATTTATTATAGCAAAAAGTAAAAAATATTGTGTTTTTTTCAAACTTGTCGCTCTTCTTTTGTTTATAGCGCAATAAATAAAAACTGCAGAGGTGATCAAATACCACCAAAAGAAAGCTCTATTTGTGGGGAAAAAAATTTTCATTTGGGTAGAGTGTTGCATGACTGCGCAATCGTCATCGTCAAAATGTTACAGCGCTGAAAACTGAAAATTGGCCTGGGCAGGAAGGGGGTGAAAATGTCCTGTATTGAAGTGGTTAAGGAGCGCTTGCAGAAGCCTCCTATACATTTGGCTTCGAGCTTTGCATTCCCACCCTTGCCTCCCTCACCTCCCATGCCTCCTGGTACTGAGTCCACCAGTGAAGTAGAACCCATGCAGTTGGGCTTCACACGTCTCTCTGCAGAGGAGAGGGCCTTTAGGAGCTGGTAGAGATTGTGCCTTTATTGTGGCCAGGCAGGTCACTTTTTGATGTCTTGTCCTACCCATCCAGGAAATGGCCGCACCCTGTGGTCCTGTAGGGCAGGGATCCCCAACCACCGGGTCATGGCCCACAACCAGGCCGTGGCCTCTCTACAGCCGGGCCACGGGTGCGGATGAGAGAGTCAGGTGGATGAGAGAAGCAGGTGGGCAGATGAGAGAAACGAGCGAGCAGAGATGACATCAACGCTCCTCTGCCCTCACAGCCAGGCCTCTTTAATGTCAGAGGTGAGGCGGGGAGCAGAGAGATGACATCATCTCTCACTGCCCGCCCTGCATTACTGCTCTCCTGCCCTCACTCGGAACCTGGCAAGTGACAAGCAGCATCTGGTGGCAGGTGAGTTGGCCAGTGACAAGCTGCATCTGAAGACAGGTTATGTGGCAAGTGACAATCCACATCTAGTGGCAGGTGACATGGCAAGTGACTAGCTGCTTCTAGTGGCAGGCGACGTGGCAAGTGACAATCCACATCTGATGACAGGTGACGTGGCAAATGACAAGCTGCATCTGAAGGCATGTGACGTGGCAAGTGACAAGCTGCATCTGAAGGTAGGTGATGTGGCAATGACAATCCGCATCTGGTGGCAAACGGAAATCGGCATCTGGTGGCAGGCGATGTGGCAAGTGACAAGCTGCATCCGAAGGCAGGCGACGTAGCAAGTGACAATCCACATCTGGTGGCAGGCGATGTGACAAGCTGCTTCTGGTGGCAGGCGACGGTGGCATGTGACACGCTCAGGGCTCCCACTGATTCTGCATTATGGTGAGTTGAACCATTTCATCTTATATTACAATGTAATAATAGAAATAATGCACTTCGACCATCCTGACACCATATCAACCATGGTGCCGTGATGATTGAAATGTTACCAATGTTAACACCAGCCATTACCCCAACAAATTTCCCACAAAAAAACGCGCGTCCCCTGCATGCCCCTCCCGGTGGTCATTGGTTATGCTTGGTTACAGAGGCACAACCCCTCTTTCCTGGTTGTCCTCCCGTCAGCACACTATGGGTTAACTGTTCCTCATTAACCCTCAGGACCACCTTCTTCCAGCGTTATAAATCCCTGTCCTCCCCTCCCCCTCGTGTTCTTTTTTCATTGGTCGCCAGGCCACAGGACTGAATTCCAGCTACACCCCCCTTCCGAACCTTTCTCCCCCAGGTTGAGCCTCTCCTGGGGTTGGAGGGTCCAGAATGGATAGAGGATGCCCTGTGCTGGGCTGTGGGCATTTGTTGTCTAAAGGACACACTCATCTGTGGCGAGCTGAAGAGGAATTTACCTGCATCTTCTCCTCTGGAGCCAAGGTTGCCGCCAAATTACCTCACGAGGGCGGGGCTTAGCAGGAGCGGCCGTGCGTTGCCGGGGTAAACAGCACACCATTAGGCCGGACACCACAGCAGCAGGCGCCGATCGCTGTGTGTTTCAGGGATTCCGGTAGGTGATTTCACGGTCCTCCTCCCCAAACTTTCTTGAAATGTCTTATGTGCTTCTTACACTCTCCTCTTGCTCTTCCTTCCAGCCAGGTTTGGCTGAATTGCTTACTGTTGCTACTATCGGCCCTCTGTCATCCTGCACTTCTCAGCTTGCTTGCTTCCGGTAAGATGGCCGATGTTTTAAAGGGGTAGGACATATTAATAATAACAATAATAAAAAAAGTGTAAAATAAAGTAAATGGAAGAGGATAGTTACTGGTATGCGTCCATTACTTAACTTATTGTTTTCTCGTTCGTCTGTAGCCATGAGCTCGCCACAGCAGGCACGAAGTTCTTCGGAAAGGTAGGAGGGGCCAACGAGGGCCAAAAACTGAAAAAGAGTGCCGCACACGCAAGTAACGTGTTGCTTAATCTTTTTTAGGAGCAAGAGCCCTAAAAGAAGACATTCCCAGAATTAAAAGTCCCACCACCGTTCTAGGTCCCACTCCAAATGGAGGGATCGATCTTGTAGTGGTCCAAGCTGCATTAAATCTTCAGCAGTAGAACCACGGCAGTCCGGGAGACCGGCAGATGGCTTATGCTGGGCTTGCGCGGCACCAACTGCTGTCGAATGCATTAAAGATGTGGCCACGGATAAGGAAGCAGAAGCCTGGAGGGTTAAGGATTATATACATGAGGCAGTGACCGAAAGTATGCAGCTAGCCTCCAGCGCATTCTACTCTAAAGAGTAACCTAAACCAGGCACCTCCACAGATCAAGGCCAAAGATCGTCAAGGATCTGTGAGATCTTATCAGGCTTCTCATCAGAGACTGAGGACATGCCCGAGCATTTGTTCGACTATCATCTGATTGAGCCATATGTTACGGCTATAAAGGAGGCCGTAGAATGGGATCAGGACTCAAAATCTCCAGAGAAGGTTAAGAGATTTTTTCCTAATTTAAGGAAGTAAGGGCCATCCTTCCCATTTATGGAGGAAATCTGGGAAATAATGGAGGACGAATGGGAGAAACCAGAGAGAAAGTCAAGAATCCAAAATCGCTTTAATAAACTCTATCCCTTTAACCCAGGGATCCTCAAACTACGGCCCTCCAGCTGTTGCAGAACTACACATCCCATGAGGCATTGTAAAACTCTGACATTCACAGACATGACTAGGCATGATGGGAATTGTAGTTCCTGAACAACTGGAGGGCCGCAGTTTGAAGACCCCTGCTTTAACCCATCAGATGCCTCTTTTTAGGAATTGGCACCAGGGATAGATGCAACCCTACAACGCCTTGCAAGGCATGTCTCCCTCCCGATAGAGGATTCCACCACATTTAGAGATCCCATTCATAGAAAGGCAGATGCTGATCTTAAAAGAATATATGCTGTTGCAGGAGCAGCCTGTCGTCCATCCATAGCCCTAACATCAATCTCAAGAGCCCTAAAAGTCTGGGTTTCGAATGTGGAAACGGCACTGAGGGCTGGAGTGGAAGCAGCTAAAATTATTGATGCTCTGGAGGAACTTAATCTGACAGCAGCCTTTTTGGCAGAGTCTTCGATAGATCTGGTAAGATTAATGGCTAGATTGATGGCACACGCAGTGACCACAAAGAGGGCGTTATGGCTCCGACATTGGACCGCAGATGCTGCATTTAAGCAGGCGTTATGTAATATTCCATATAATGGTAAGATGTTGTTCAGAAAGACCCTGGAGGAGGCAATCAAATGGGTCACAGGTGGAAAGTCAGGCCTGTTACCTCAGACCTCTAAGAAGAGACAGCAACCTTTTCGGTCAGGTCAGTTTGATTCCAGAAGGGGCTGCGAGGCCAGGTCATATAGGCCAGTCCGGGAATACAACAGACCGCAATGGAGGGGTACACAGAGCTCTTTTCTGCACAAGGTGAAGTCGACCGCAGGACAGGCGGTGAAAAAGACTGAGAAGTCTTTTTGACGGTCAATCCATCCAAACCCTCCAGGTTGGAGCAAGGTTGGCAAGATACTGGAGGGAATGGGCTACAAATGTGAAGGACTGCTGGACCCGACAGACAGTCAAACACGAATACAAGATAAGATTTAGAAGGAAACCTCCAAACATCTCTGTCCAAACACATTTTCCACAGGATCTGAAGAAACACAAGTGCTTGCAGGAATACGTTGCCGAATTATCTCAGAAACAGTCAATTATGTCAGTGCCACAGGAGTGCCAGAGGAAAGGAGTATATTCTCCGATATTCCTAGTACCCAAAGCATCCGGAGAGTTCAGACCAGTGTTGGACTTGAGGTCCCTAAATCTTTTTATCATGCCCAAAAGATTCAGGATGGAATCAATATATACAATAGCATCAGTAGTTCAACAAGGAGATGGTTATTCTCAACAGATTTGGCGGATGCCTACTTACATGTCCCAATCTACAAACATCATCAAAGGTACCCCAGATTCACAATAGAGGAAAGACATTATCAATTCAGATGTCTGCCCTTCGGCATCAACACAACTCCCAGGGTTTTCTCCAAAAGCCTTTTGGAAACTATAGCATTTATCTGATTGCAGGGAATAAAAATTTTTGATTACTTAGATGACATTCTTGTAGTGGCACGTTCAAGCCAACATCTGATGACATTCTTGTAGTGGCACGTTCAAACCAACAGCTGGCATTACAGCGCCACAGGGTGATAGCGATCCTGTCCAACTTCGGATGGCTAATAAACAGTCAAAAAAGTAATCTCATTCCTACCCAACGGATGGAGTATTTAGGCAAGGTGTTCGACATGCAGTCAGGGCAGATTCTTCTACCAGATCGCAAGGTAGCTGAACTGAAATCTGAAAACTGAAATTTTATATAATGACAGTGTGTACGCCCAAATCCTCTCTGGTGGGGCTAGAATAGTACAAAAAAAGAGGTTTTAACAGCACCAAAGATGTATACGTAACAACTAAACTGACCAAACCGCAGCTTTATCGATATTGATGTAAGTCAATAGGGGTTGGATGAGAGTCGAGATTAGCACAGGTTCGCAGTATTCTACAACCTACAACATATATGTAATCTTGTGAATAATTATATCCCTTTTTATGTAAATACTACAAATAAAAAAAGAAAAAAAAACAGCGTGCAAAAAAATCCCAATAGCTGAAATGCAAAAAAAAAATGTGAAAATCAATACTATATTAATTGTGAAAGATCAAAATTATATATAAAAAAATAATAAATGGTATTAGCCTACTATATGAATAGCAAGTAGAGTGAAAAAATACAACGATGTGCAAAAAACCATATTGTGTATGGATACAAAATTGTGAAAATAAGCAATAATAAAGTGCTGGAATTGCAATGCAATCATCAAAAGTGTTAAATTGGTGCAAGTTGGAAAATTACAATAAAAATAAAATCACAATTATGTAAACATTGTAAGTGATACCCCTCCTATATGTATCACAACAAAAAAAAGATACATTTTACAGAGTGACAATGTGCATCAGCCTATCATATAAATATATATATATATATATATATATATATATATAATGAAAAAAATATAAAAATATTCAAATAATATTAGAAAGTCCCGTCCTGGTTCGGAAGGATTGCATCCATCCGTATGACAAATCTCCCAAAGTTGCTATATTATTTTTGGGTCTTACCGGTCCAGGTCCCTTCTTATGTTCTCCGTATACATCAACGCAAAATTATGCAATTTATTTGGGGCTCCATAAAACCCAGGTTTTAAAGACAGGTGTTGTATGCTCATAGGATCAACGGTGGCCTCTCGGTACCCAACCTTCACGCCTATTATACGGCAGCGGCCATTGCCCCACTATCTCATCTTCATGAGAAACAGCAAATGCCACTATGGGCCACTATTGATATGATGGATACACATCCGATACCATTAGCCTCCCTCCCTTGGCTCCCTCAAGCCCATCGTCCAACCACTATTGGTCCATGCCTGGCCCACTCTCTTCGCTTATTGGACTTAGTTAAATATTCGGCGGGCTTAATCTCTCCTCACCTCCCCCTGTTGCGCCTTTTTCAATGGCCACTATTTGGACGCGATAATCCATTTACGTGGTGGACTGAAAACGGCTTTATTGATGTCCACTCCATGCTTACCCCTACTAAGATCATCCCGTTTGCAGTCTTACGCTCCTCCTATAATATCCCCCTTAGGGAGCACTACAGCTATATACAAATCTGTCATTTCCTCCACACCCTCACAAAATCTCAATCAACCCCCTATACGTTAACTTCCTTCGAAAGCCTTTGTAGATCACGACTCCAGTCCTCGGGTTTGATTTCTTTAATATATACAGCTATAATACGCTCCAAAAGACCCCCCCTGCGACCATACCACCTTCAGTGGGAGGCGGAACTGGGGAAGAGATTGAACCCAGAGAACTGGCAGGCCATGACTATCACACTGTCCAAATGTTCCAAAAACGTACTTTTTTTGGAAAATGCCTATAAAGTACTGTATAGATGGTATTACACCCCAGCTAGATTAGCTAGTTTCATCCCAACATATTCCCCTTTGTGCTTTAGTGGGTGTTCTCGGGAGGGTACGATGGCACACATTTGGTGGCAGTGCCCCAGGGTCTGTAGATTATGGGTCAGAGTCTATGCATTGCTTCGTAACCTCTTCCATACTACTATAAAAAGAGATCCTTTTGAAGCAATCTTGGGGAAACCGATCATAGAATTATTAAGACCGGAACGCCAATTGGCATCCCAAATTTTTACTGCAACTAAATTAACCATAGCAAAGGCCTGGAAAACCCCGGCTCTCAGCTTCGAGGCAGTTAAAAACCGCATAAATTATATCATGGTTAACGAAAAGCTGACTGCCGTGGCATCAGACACGCATGATAAATTTCTTCGGATCTGGCAACCGTGGGTAGCATATTCCCATCCCACCAGGTTTGATTCCACTCTACTCTCCCTCTAGTATGTCTCCTTCCTCCCCACCCCGTGGACTTCCCCTTCCCTTCTTTTTCCCTTCCCTGATACTTTCCCCCTTTCTATATCCTATACTCTTATTTCACTCTCTTTCGGGTCCTACCCCCTATAATCCCTCTTTTTTACCCTCTCCTCCTTAAGCCTTTATAGCCCACAGGACACACCCTGTTGGGCTCAGATACATATTGTGAATTATCCTGTGAGTATTTGTTACATTTCTTTATTTTCGCATTAATGAGTCATATCCTACATTTATCTTTTTGTTCTGTGTTCGTACTATAAATATTACAATAAGTTCTACAACTATATTTGCAAAGGGGCGGACCCTAGTGTCTTGTCATGATTACCAGTGTATGCTGATTTTATATGAAGCCAAATGTAATCTGATGATCTGTCACATATTCTAATATTCTAGATCATTATAATTGTCAGTCTATAATTTACCAGAACATGTACACATAATGTGTCTTCATTGTCTATTTGTACTGATATGTTGATTTATTTGATCAATAAAATCCTTTGTACAAGAAAGTCCCAAAAATAGTAAGTGAGAGGTGAAATATTTCAATAATGTGAAGGCTAACCAAGCCACCGACCACCAGTGTTCAAACGTTTCTTGACGTGCACCCTCTCTAGGCAACTCCTTATCCCCTAGCTATTTTACATCTAGTAATAAGCGGGGCGCCACTTGTCTTGATTTTAAGGGGAACCACAAGTGTGGCACAAAAGATTGCCCTTGTTGTCCACATTTGATTAAGGGAGAGGGATTTAAGTCTACGGTTAGTGGTAAAAATGACAGATTTTATAAATTGTAACACCAGATATTTAATATACTTGATTACACGTAAAATCTGCCACATACAATATGTGGGCAGAACAACAAGGAGATTGCGGGATCGCCTCCATGATCATGTGTACGATATACAGAAGAACCACTCTACAAATGTTGTGTAGCACCCTGATGTTTAGGCAGGGTTGCTATCAAATTTAGTTGCCAGGCGATGGTTGCCTTTGCCAATTGTTAGGAGTTCAATTGATTCCTCTCTAAATCTGGATTTGTTGCACCCTCTCTATTTGTCACTGGGTATCACTATGCTGGTGACATTAGATAAGACAGGGGATTTACAAACTCAGACATGAATGGATGGGGTGTATGAGCCAATCGGCAGGGATATTCTTTGGTTCCTTGGCCTTCTGGAAGAGCCAATTTATTTGGGTGGAGTCAGGTGATTGGGGTTTTGTGCCACCTGGACAGTTGCCTGGGTGGATGTGTGTTGTACTGCCCCGGGCCGCTAGGCCAAGCCTGAGGCCTATCCCGGGGACATCTGGCTGCTAGGCTGTCTGAGGCCTATCCAGAAACAGGAGAGCATTGGGACTGCTGGCTTGCAGTCCAACTAGAAGTAGCAGATCAGCCGGATGGGGAACCAGCTGTGGTCAGAGGTAGAAGGGGAAGCTGTTGCCACTAAGGGACCAGCCACTTACTGGAGACCTGTAAGAAACCATGAACCAGACCGAGACAGAAGAACAGTAAAATCACACTTGTTTATTAATAAAAATAAAAAGGTAAATAGAGTAAGCGTAGTCAAAGCATAGCCAGAGTCCAGTAACCGGATCGAGTAGTCAGCCAAGCCAGAGTTCAGTAACCAGATCGGGTAATCAGCCAGGCCAGAGTTCAGTAACCAGATTGGGTAATCAGCCAGGCCAGAAGTCAGGGATCCAAGTAGAGGAACAGCAAGCAGGATAAGGAGCCAGAAGGGATGTCAACAAAGCCAGTCTTTAAACAGGAACGCAGGAGATGGTTTCTTGTGATGTGACCAAGGCGAAGGCAGAGATCAAGTGAGCTGGACGGCTTTAAGTAGGCAGGACTGATGAGCAGAATCAACAACAGCTGGGTAACTGTGGAGAGAGATGGGAGCTGGCAATTAGTTGACAGCTGAGCGGCCAGCTCAGAGAAGGAAGGGCTGTGCCCACCCCTGACAAGACCACTGTGAGTAAGCTGAAGCCAGTACCAGAGCAGTCTTCTCGCCAGCCGGGGATGGTGAAGAAGTTGGAAAACTTTAATGAGTGCCAAGTCAGGGACCCAGTGGGACAGCAAAGGTGGCGCTTGCGGAGCATTAGTGGGTGCCAAGCCAGAGACCTAGCGGGTCAGCAGGGATGATGCTTGAAGAGTATCTGTGAGTGCCAAGACAGGGACCCAGCTTTTTGAATGGGCTCAAATTGCACTGCACCACGCCAAAAGCACTACTTTTGGAAACTCACTGCAACCGGATCACATGGTACTTCTGTACCATGCGATCTAGTGCAGGTAGATGCACAGAGTTTGCGAGCTGCGTTTAGGGTGCCATTACCTTAACACTGACACCCATTAGAGATCGTAACTGCATTGAGTTTTGAACGCGGTGCAGGAAACACACACGGAACACGGGTTTCCTGCATCGCGTTCTGCTGTGAACCGGCCCTAAGGGCACCCCCTGAAGCCATAAAGCACTAAGGCCATGGCAAGAATTTCAGCTTGCTGAATGCGACCCATTTGCAATTGTGGTTTGGTGGTGTTGCATTTCGGGGGGTTAAAACAGGTGGTGAGGAGGCGACATATCCAGGTGATATGAGCACAAATCGCTTTTTTCAGAGCAGCCTCTGCTATGTAGTAGTTGATATCTCTGACCTACTAATTCATAGTAATTGAATAATAATTCTGTAATAATTCTTGTTCTCATATTATTTTTGCATCCTCATAGATTTGCTTCCAGTACAGTTCTGAGGAAGCAGACCATTCTCTGCGAAAGCGTCAAACTACACACTTCTCCCATTGTGAAAATACTTTTCTAACACATATATTTTGAGAGTTGCGAAGCCCTGACATTGTGTAAAAGTAGGTAGAAGTGACACAGGGTTCACATAAGAGCAGGGTATGGGTTTCCGGACTATAGATTTTTAGCGGAGAAAGGTGGTTTTTCAAACCTCTCCGGGTTTTCTGGTGTTTGGAGGTTTTAAAGAGCTGCGGGAGGGAAGAAACCTCCAACCCAGTGTCCAAGTCTTGCTGAGGACCAGCAGAGTGTGTGTACAGCCTTTATAATGACAGGCTTGGGAATAGTTCAGGACTCCCATTAGGAGGTAGGTGTGCTCTGCTCAGGAGATAGCCCTCCATGCTGGAGTCAGGAGGTTCTGTGTCCAGAGGACTGAGAGAGTTGAGACAGCTAAGTGAGTCTGGAGAACTGAGAGAGCTGAGACAACTAAGCAAGTCCAGAGGACTGAGGGAAGTTAGAGGTCTAAGAGGGCTGAGAGGGCCTGAAATGTCAGGAGATACCCTATCAAGGAGCCAGGGTGTGGGACCCTGCAGCATGAAGCTCCTGAGACAGCCAGGAGAGCTGGGTGGGCACAGAAACAGAGGTACTGTGTGAGATGGTCGGAGTAACCAGAGCCATAGTGTAAGGCTTAAAGAGCCTCCACTTTTAACTTTTATTGAGAAAAAAACACTCTCCTCTGGGTGATCTATGTACATTCAGGTCCGGGACAAGGGGTGGGCAGGAGGGGCGGCTGCCCTGGGCGTTGTGGTATCATGTGAAAGAGAGGGGCACTACAAGGAGAATGGGGGGGGGGGGGCTTTGTGCTGGAAGAGGGAATTTGGGGGGCAGCAAGGGGTATGTGTTGTTCTAGTTGGGGACATTTTTTTGGGGGGGGGGGGGGGTGCTAAGAGTGGTGATTTAGGGGAAATTGTGTTGGGAGGGAGGATGGAGGGGGAAAAGATTCATGCTAGGAGGGGGGATTTGGGAGGAATTTGTCCTGTTTGTCCTGGGAGGGGGGATTTAAAGTGGGGGGAGAAGATGTGTATTAAGAGGGGAAATGTTAGGGGTAGAGGGTTTGTGCTAGGAGTGCTTTTTTTTTGGAGGGGGGGGCAGATTTGTACTGGAAGGAGGGGGGGGGGATTTATGCTCGGGGGTAAGTCTGCAGATTAGTGCTCAGTGTTTTTGTGGGAGAATTTTTGCTGACACATAATGCTCATACATCTTGGGTGGGGGGCGCAGTTTAGCATGTTTGCCCTGGGCTCTAGATGGATGACCTTGTCCTGGCACTGTGTACAATGCAAAGACTTTAACAAACGTTGTAGAAGATTCCTACCTTTTGTTATTCTGAAAAAATAGCTGTTTGTCTGTGTCCATGTGGAAAATAAATGTGAATGGGAGTGATTATATAAATGTCAATCAGCTGCTGCACTTGCATGACTCTAATGCCCCGTACACACGGTCGGATTTTGCAATGGAAAATGTTCGATGGGAGCTTGTTGTTGGAAATTCTGACTGTGTGTGGGCTCCATTGGACATTTTTCATCGGAATTTCCGTCACACAAAATTTGAGATCTGGATCTCAAATTTTCCGATAACAAAATCCATTGTCGTAAATTCCGATCGTGTGTACGCAATTCCGACGCACAAAATTCCATGCATGCTCGGAATCAAGCAGAAGAGCTGCACTGGCTATTGAACTTAATTTTTCTCGGCTTGTCGTACGTGTTGTACTTCACCGCGTTCTGGACGTTCGGAATTTCCGACAAGATTTGTGTGACCGTGTGTATGCAAGACAAGTTTGAGCCGGAATGTCGGAATGTCCGATCGTGTGTACGGGGCATAATGAGGAGAGTATCACGGTCTGCATCTCTTTAGGCTTGATTTCCCTTTGGGAGTATCTCACCAAAAATGGCATTCTTGTTGCAGAAGATGCCCAATATCTGATTTGTACCTTAGTGCAGACTTCTGGGAAATTCAGTGAGCCAATCCCACAAGCAGGAAATTATGTTTCTGGGGGGCATTCTGTACACCATCTGTGTACAGAACACCTCCAGGTGGCCATATTGCATTTTTGACAGAAAATTACAGAGCTGCAGACTGAAAAAGTAATTTTTAATAACATCCAATTACAATATGACTTGTGTCACAAATATATATACAGTATATATATATATATATATATATATATATATATATATATATATATATATATATATATATATATATATTTGTCTTTTTTTCCCATGAAAGTGGAAACTGGTCCAAATCATTTGGTGGAGGAGGGATTATGGTGTGGGGTTGTTTTTTCAGGGGTTGGGTTTGGCCCCTTAATTCCAGTGAAGGAACTCTTAAGGCGTCAGCATACCAAGACATTTTCGACAATTTTATGCTTCCAACTTTGTGGGAACAGTTTGGGGATGGCCTCTTCCTGTTCCAACATGACTGTGCATAAGTACACAAAGCAAGGCCCATAAAGACAAGGATGAGCGAGTTTGGGGTGGAGGAACTTGACTGGCCTCAACCCGATAGAACACGTTTGGGATGAATTAGAGTGTAGACTGTGAGCCAGGCCTTCTCGTCCAACATCAGTGCCTGACCTCACAAATGCTCTTCTGGAAGAATGGTCAAACATTCCCATAGACACACTCCTAAACCTTGAGGACAGCCTTCCCAGAAAAAACTTAAAATAACATAAATGCTAGTGAATAACAATTCAATAAATGATCCTTGGCCAATAATAAACAAAAAGTTAAATTGTATATAACGTGATATAACATGCAATATATAACTGATGAATATAGTTCTTATCAGTGGCGTAGCTAGCACATCTGGCACCTGGGGTTGGTCATTTGCCCTTACTTTGGATTTGATGCGACTCTCTTTTCTGTCACTAGGTGGCATTGTTGTCTGTGGCAGTAAAATAATAAGAGCATAGGGAATCCAGACTAGGAGTGAATAGGTTGACTCAGCCAATTGGCAGGGGTCTCTTTGGTCCCTTGGCCTGCTGGGAGAACCTATATATTCAGGAGGAGTCAGATGATCGGGGGTTCTGTGCCACCTGGACGACTGTCTGGGTGGACGTGTGACACAAGGCTCCGGGCTGCTAGGCCAGAAGCCTGAGGCCTATCCCGGGAGCGCCTGGCTGCTAGACTGTCTGAGGCCTATCCAGGTTTGAGAGAGAAAGCGTGGGGTTGGGGCTTCAGGCTGGAAGCCCAACCAAGTTTCAGAGGTTCCGCCGGACAGGGGAACTGGATCGTTGCCAGCGGTGAGGGAGAAGCAGCTGCCACAAAGGACGACCACTCTTGTCTCCAGGGGCAAGTGATGATCAAGGCCAAAGGAAAGGGGGGAATAGTCGCCAGCAAGGGACAACCATCCCTGTTATCAGAGGCCTGTGTATGGAAGTCTGAAGGAGTACCAGAGCAGCCTTTTCACCAGCCGGGGATGGTGATGAAGTGGGAAAGCTTCAGCAGAGTGCCAAGCCAGGGACCCAGCAGGTTCGCGTAGGTGAAGCTTGAGGGGTATACAGCGGGATAGTTGTGGAAGAGCTCAGGAGATCCAGTGACGTCTGGGATCTTGAAGTCTAGGGAGAGACCGGGAGCTCAGTGAGTGAAGATCTACAGTGGGATACTATGAGATGTGAGAAAAGATCTATAACGGGTTACTGTGAGTTACGTGTATGGATCTCTATTGACTGTTCAAAGTTCAGTTGCCATAGGACAGTGATGGCGAACCTTGGCACCGCAGATGTTTTGGAACTACATTTCCCATGATGCCCCACTACACTGCAAAGTGCAGGAGCATCATGGGAAATGTAGTTCCAAAACATCTGGGGTGCCAAGGTTTGCCATAACTGCCATAGGAGACAGCAGTTCTACAAATACAGTTGCTGTATCCAGCTTAAAGGCCCTCTACCTGCATTGCTGGCTACCTATTATTTTGTCTTGGAGTCTGCCAATTACTATTGCATCTGCCTAAGGGTGTCATGGCCCTAACCCTCTCTCCCCCAGTTCTGTTTAAGAGACAATAAATCTCTTTTCTTGCATTCCAAAAAGTCACTAGCGCCCATGTTTCCAACTTGCAATACACCCACCATGCCTAATAACCCACACTACAAGGAAGGATGTCAGCTCTCCATGACTCTGAAAGTCACCATTAGGCCTTTGGAGGTCGGGGATGCCGCTTCATAAATAACAAACATATTAAACTATTACCTGCTCTGTGTAATGGTTTTGCACTCACCAGCGCACCTGGCCCCTGCCTCCTGCCGGGTGCCCCCCACAGCAAGCAGCTTGCTATAGGGGCGCCCAAGCAGACATGCTCCCGAGGCATGGCTCTGTGTGTCCATTCACACACGGGGATGTGGCTCAGCCCCGCCCACTCCATCTCCTGATTGGGTCACTGACTGTGATTGACTCCCGCTGCTGCCAAAAGCCAATCAGGAGTGCGAATACTGAGCGTTCGGATTCTGTCTGCATGTCAAATTTAACATTCGACTATGTCCATGCAGCTGCTGCGTCCCAATTGACTTTGACTGGACTGCCTGCACAGGGATGCACACAGAACAATGCTCCCACACGGTACACGGCCATCACACTGGGCGGATCCCGACCATGTGGTTGCAATCTTTCCCCAGCCTGGACCGCCGCTCTGTGACATCAGCCGACAGCGGACTTCATCTGCTCTGAAAAGGGTCACAGGAGTGCAAAATGACTAAGCACCAGGGAAGGTGTGAAACGTGTTGGGTATTTGTACCCCCATTGCTTTATGGATTGTCGTTTTAAATTATGGATCAATAAAGGTGATTTATAGGAGTGCTGCCATCCAGACTTTTCACTATATACAGCCAAACAAGCGTTGCCTGTACTTCTCCTTTAATAAATCTTTCATATGACCTGTCTCTCTGCTCCTGTTTGGCATTACTTGTGACAATTGATAAATGTCCCCATTTATGTTGAAAAACTCACCCTCCAGGACCCAGGCAGGCTCTTCCTCCGCCCAGGCTTTAGATCCAGGCTCTTTCTTCCTGAAGCTGGCAGATCCTTCAGGCACCCTCTTTCATAGTCTAGAGGGCCTCCACGATCCCACTCTCATAGTGGGGGTCCTTCAGATACCTGCTGCCCTAGTCTCAGGCCTCTAGACACCCCTCTCCTAATCTGGATAGGGGGGTACAAGGGAGATACTCTGGACCACAGCCTCACCTAGTCCAGTATCTCCCTTGTACCCCCCAGGGGCCTTGCCACAAGAACCACCATCTCCTAGTCAAGGGCCTCCTCTGAAACCTTTCCCCAGCCCAGGGCCCCCTCCACACCCCCATCAGCCGGGCCCACTGCCCCCCAGTCCAGGGCCTCCTCTGCACCCCCCAGCCCAGGGCTCCTCCGCACCCCCACATCAGCCCTGGGCCTTCACTGCACCCCCCAGTCCGGGCCTCCTCTGAAACCCCCCCCCAGTCCAGGGCCTCCGCACCCCTCATCATCCAGGGCCTCCACTGCACCCTCCAGTTCAGGGCATTCTCTGCATCCCCCCCCCCCCCCGAGTCCCCCCAATCCTTTGCCACACCAACCCAAACTTCCTAGGCCAGGGCCTTCTGCATACAAACCCCTCTTCTGGTCCTAATAAATGCCTTCCAGTTCCAGTCAGGTTCTCCCATATAATTGTACTGCAGCTGGGATGCCTCACTCAGAAAAGACATGGGCATTGGGTATTGGGCAGAAGTAGGAGGGAGACCCCACAGCACAGTCGGGGTGCCCCTTGCACTGGGTGCTTCTGCTCTAGGATGTCACTATCGCGGTTCAAGTGTAATAGTTAGCAACATAGCAACAACAGCTGAAGCGTCGCTCTGGAATGCCTTCTTATATCACCGGCGGGCGGAAGGAGCAGAGTGATTCAGAACTAGTGTGCCTGTGCAGTCTCCCCCCTATTTGATTCTCTAGTATTTGGCAAACTAATGCAGCGGGCGCTTCCTGTCCACTACACTTGATTGGGCGGCAGTGAAACTCTTAGAGCACAGGTCCCCACTGCGGGTGGGGGCAGTGCCCCCCTAGATGCGTCACCCGGGGCATAAGCCCCCCTGCCCCCCCCCCCCCCCTAGTTTTGGCCCTGGTGCTATCATGTCACTATGGACCAAAATCTCAGAGAAATGTTTCCAACACCTTGTTGAATCTGTGCCACGAAGAATTAAGGCAGTTCTGAAAGCCAATGGGGGTGCCTGCCACAGATCAGCCCCTGCCTCTCACTGTTCTAGTCTCATCACTGGGGGAGAGGAGACTAAGGAAATGCTTCCCCCTGCCTGCAGAAGACTGATAACATCATCTCAGCCTAGGCAAAGTCACGGGAACTCAGAGGTTGGCTTTAAAATGATAAAACCAAAACTTTAAAGTGATTTTAGACCAATGATGGTGCTAAATGACTACTACATCCATATTGGATGATGACACCTAATCGTTGTATTTGATCCGCAGTAGCTCAGTGATGACTCTGAATTGTTGCTGTTTATAGACAGCAGCCACGTGACCCTGTTTGTCATTTATATGGATAGTCAGATTGGATGCATGCAAATACTGAAAGGTGATCTGTTTATTGCATCCCACAGATATGAGGCGAGGGTGTTTTGCAGCATTCTCACGACTGCACTGAACGGCTGCAGTCAATATACAGCAGGAGTGACATGAGACACATGACAGTGAATGGCTGTAGTGTGCTGCTCATCATAATAGGTGCGGTTCACACGTTGTCCGCTGCGAAGCCCTTAGCGCTGTTGCGCGCTGTACGGACCTCCCATAGCTGGCTCTTGGTCGCTCTGTGCTCGGGTTACTCTCCTCTATGGTATGTGTGAGACGCTCTTGCTTTGTTTACATGCTTTCTCGCTGGTCCTGGCGGTGACGTCAGGCTGACTGCGCAGGCGTGCTAGTGGAGAGGCCGCAGCCCCAGGGACGCGACTGAACCGAGTCAGTCAACAAGAGGGACCGGGGATCAGCGGAGGGCGGGCCCTGTGTGTGATTGTCCCGAGCCCGGGGGTAGTCCGACCTACGAGCTGACTGCAAGAGCTGGGGACCTGCCTTACTGGGACCAGCACTGTCACTGGGGGGGGCTGACTGGGGCCAGGCATCAATGTCACTGAGGGACCCTGATAGAGCCTAGACATCACTGGGGGCTCCACACAGGAGAACAGACATCACATATACTGGGGCCCCTCACACTAATGTCACAGGGGCCACTTTATAGGAGCCCAGCCTTTACTGTCACCAGGGGCCCTTCATAGGTGCCCACCTGTCACCGAGGGCCCTTCATAGGGGCCCACCTGTCACCGGGGGCCCATCCCGAGGGCCCTTCATAGGGGCCCACCTGTCACCGGGGGCCCATCTTAAGAGCCCACCTGTCACCGGGGGCCCTTCTTAGGAGCCCACCTGTCACCGGGGGCCCTTCTTAGGCGCCCCCCTGTCACCGGGGGGCCCCTTCTTAGGCGCCCACCTGTCACCCGGGGGCCCTTCTTAGGAGCCCACCTGTCATCGGGGGCTCTTCTTAGGCGCCCACCTGTCACCGGGGGCCCTTCTTAGGCGCCCACCTGTCACCGGGGGCCCTTCTTAGGCGCCCCACCTGTCACCGGGGGCCCTTCCTAGGAGCCCATTCATCACTCTCATTGAGACCCCTTAATAGGAGCCCACCTATCACTGTCACAGGGGTCCAACCATAGGAGCCCACACCTCACTGTCACATTAGGCCCCGTCGTAGGCACCCACTCTTTACTGTCGCAGGGGCCTGTTTTGTAGGAACCCACCTGTCACACGACTATACACATCATCGTTATAGTAGTGCAACTATTACTGTCACTAGGAGCCCCTCTCATAAGCTTTCCATACTTGCGGTACTGTTTCAGGGGCCCCTCCTGGGAGCCGACCAGTCACTGTCTTCTAGGTTGTCACTGGCTTATCCGGAGCCCTCCCGTCACACGGAGCTCCGCCTGGTGCTGACACATCACTGTTATTGGGATCTCTAGTCCCATCTGTTACTGTTCTGGGGGTAGCACAATGACATCACAGGGGTCCTATAGAAGAATCTAGACCAGGGCCACACCCTCTGAGTCCCCCCCCCCCTCCGTGACTCATCTCATAGCAACTTCATTCACCTCATCTGACGTTGCCACCCCCCCCCCCCCCCCAAACCGCAAAACTGGCTGGACAGACGTACAGCTTTACCCTGTGAGCGGGCAAGCAGAAAGGCTGGGGCCACAACCCAGGAGAATCACACACAGCCAAGGGCCACATCCCGGGGGCCCTGTGCATAGAGGACCCGGGACAGGATGGGCAGAGGCAAAAGGGATCCCAAGAGGTATTACTTCTCTTACTATCTTTGATTTTCATCAGTTGGATATATGCAGTGTAATAAGATGGCCACTAGGGGTGTGTGGACATGAGTCCTAACCTGACTGAGCTATCCCGCCAGCCAGCCAGCCAATCGGAGGCGGCAGAGGCATTCCCTACCTCACCGCCACATGTAAACAATGGGTATGATTACATGCAGTGGCAGTGCAGGGCAGGGAATTCCTCCGCTGCCTATGATTTGCTGGCAGGATAGCTGAGGCGAGGTCATGCCGTATCTGGACACTCCTGAGCTCATTACTAGTGGTCACAAACCATACAACCTCCTTTAGATTTACCAAAATTGTATATTAGAAGGATGAACCTAATCTATCCAATTAACCTGTATCCAATCTGGCAGGTCCTTGCACTACATAGTTAAAGGGGTTAAACTCCACTTTCGTGGGAAAAAAATAGCAAATAAAAAACAAAAAAGAATATAGCGTAACAAATGCTACACAAGTCGTATTGTAGTTGAATGTTATTAAAAATTACCTTTTGTTTTCAACCTGCAGCGCTTTAATTTGCACAGCAATATGGCTACCTGGAGGTGTTCTGTTCACAGATGGATGCAAAACACCCCCCAGATATGTCCATTTTCTGCTTGTGTGATTGGCTCATTGGATTTCCCAGAAGTCTGCCTAAGATAGATAGAAGTCAGATTTCAGGCATCCCCCGCAACAAAAAATTAATTTTGTGTTTTCTTGAGATACTCCTAAAGGGAAATCATGTCTAAAGGGATGCAGACCCTGCCACTTTCCCCATTAGAGCCCTGCAAGTGCAGCAGCTAAATTGATCATTTATAAAGTCACTTACATTCACTCAGGACATGGACACAGAGAAACAAACAGCTATTTCTTCACAATAACAAAAGGTAGGAATCTGCAACAAACTTTGTTAAAATCCCTGCAATGTACAGAGATCACCCAGAGGGGAATGTTTTTTTTCCCAATAAAAGTGGAGTTACTCTTTAATCACGTGACCTCCGGAAGATTTACACCCCTTAATGACCAGACCATTTTTTGCAATACAACATATTACTTTAAAAAAATAAAAAATAAAAGTCAGCAGCTACAAATACTGCAGCTGCTGACTTTTAATTGGACACTTACCTGTCCCAGGGTCCAGCGATGCGGGGGATTGAAGCCGCGCTCGTCTCCCCCTCAGTTCTGCGGCGCCGGCATTGCAACTGTGGGCGTCGGGCTGTGGCTTCACAGCCGGGCACCCACTGCGCATGCGCGAGCGGCGCCGAGCGCCGTCGAGCGCCGTGATAAGCCGCTCAGTCACCTGGGACCAGTAATGGGTCCCAGATGATTGACAGGAGGGTGGGAGCAGAGCTGAGCTCTTCTTGTGCCGAGGGGGAAGTGATGTTACCAGCCCAGGCACTGGAAGAGGCAGACTACGAGGGACCACCTAGCAACAGACATTTAGAGGTGAGTAAAAAAAAAAAAAAAATATCCAAATTTTTTTTTTTTTTTTTTTTTTTTTTTAGGATTTTTCATGTAGTTTTTTTTTTTTTTTTTGGGTGGAACCCCACTTTAACTGACAATCGTGCGGTCATGCAACACTGTCCATACATTTTCCCTCACAAATAGAGCTTTCTTTTGGTGGTATTTGATCACCTCCTCTGTTTTTTTTTTTTTTTTTTTGCATTATAAATAAAAAATAGACTGAGAAATTAAAAAAAAAATAATAAAAATATTTCTTTACTTTCTGCTATTAAACATATTCAATACAATTTTTTTTTAAATCGAAATTTCTTCATAAATTTAGGCCAATATGTATTCTAGCTTATATTGATTGCTTTGCGCAAAAGTTATAGCGTCTACAAACTTTGGGATAGACGGGGTGGATAAAAATCAATGATTTTTATCAAATGTATTTTAATAAAATGCTTTTGGAGTTAAAATCTATCTAAAGATAGTTTTCTATTTAAGATACATTAATAATTTCGTTTATTCAGCATGGAGCTTAGTTATGTAACATGAGGCTGTATATTATGCAATATTTACATTTTTTGGTAAACTCATTCAATGAATCCAAGCTCTGAAAGCTGAGATAACATGCACTGCATTGATGCATTCACACAATTTTACAGTAACCATGAGATAAAACAACGTTCAGGAATATTCCTTTATCCCATTGTTTTGCAAATCTATGTACACTACAAACTGTATGATTGAATCGGTTCTGATATCGCTGTTTTACTAACCTGACAACTTATTATTCTAAATAGAAAACCTTCTTCATTTTGTTTGCAAATATTAAAGATTCTAACTACCAGCAAGAATAAGTGCTTACATTTAAAAAAATAATTTGAAAATTTCCCCAGGGGTTTTTTAAGCAGCAAACATTGATATGTTAATATAAAAAAATAGAGTGGATCAAAAATTCAAGATAAATTCAAATTACAATGGGTTTATTAAAATACAGACTCTGGTTCACGTTTAACAAACGACAACATAAAACATCACTCATGGCAAAGAGGCCCCCAGGAGAACATACCGTGTTTCCCCCAAAATAAGACTGGGGCTTATATTAATTTTGGCTACAAAAAACACACTAGGGCTTATTTTCAGGGGATGTCTTAGTTATTTACGGTATGTACAATAATCTACATTTATTCAAATACAGTCATGTCATCATAACGATCTTAAAGTGGTTGTAACCCTGAAATAAAAAAATAAAAAAATCCTGATCCTAAAGCACGATAGACAGCACAGTACTTGAGCTGTGTCATTTACCCCTCTCTATGTTCTAAAAAACTTATAATAAAACAATAAAATGTTTTTTAAAAAAGTTCCTCTGTCCCCTGTCCTCTCTCCCTGCCTCTTCTCTCTCTCCCTGCCCCTTTCAGCTTTGGAGTCAGCATTAAGACATTCTGTATTCCCAAAAATAAACCTAGGTTTAAAGTGGGGTTCCCATTTAAAAAAAAAAAAAAAAATTAAAAGTCAGCAGCTACAAATACTGCAGCTGCTGACTTTTAATCGGACACTTACCTGTCCCTGGGTCCAGCGATGCGGGGGATCGAAGCCCCGCTCGTCCCCCCCTCCGATCGGCGGGGCCGGCATTTTAACTGTGGGCGCCCGGCTGTGGCTTCACAGCTGGGCACCCACTGCGCATGCGCGAGCTGCGCCCATGCGCCGTCACTGGCTCTGTAATCATCTGGGACCGGTCACATGTACCAGATGATTGGAGGGTGGAGAGGCGATCTCCCTTCCTGCGCCGAGGGTAGTGATCTCACCAGCCCAGGCACCGAAGGAGGCAGATTACGAGGGACCCCCTAGCAACAGCCATTTAGAGGTGAGTAAAAAAAAAAATTTTCTCCAAATGTTTTTTTTTATTTTATTTTTAAGCACATTACTAATTTTTTTTTTTTTTTTTGGGGGTGGAACTTCACTTTAAGGTATTTTCCACAATACAGTTACAAAAGGAGACACCGCACGTTAAATAATCTTTTTTACAAAACAGATCACATGTTTTTATGACGACTAACTAGGTCTTATTTTCAGGGTAGGGCTTATTTTCAGGGAAACAGGGTATTAGCCAATTACATTTACAACATTGATGTCCACATGAATACCCCAATGCATTTCGACCCATTCTGGTCTTCTTCTTCAGGGGGATTTAGATCAAAAATAGAATTCAACTTAGGACTTTAGTCATTATACAGAGTATCATTGCATCTTTTCAAATTGTGCTCTCTATGTAAATGGAGGTATATTTACCATTAAGTAGATGTGTGGATGCATCTCACAAACCAGACTGTTGTAAACAATCAAGTTCAGGGATCCCAATGACCACGCATACCCCCTCCGCACCCTCCAGGCGGATCCACAGTCCATAGGGCTTGCAAGGGGCCACACGCTTGGACCTAGAGGGGAGGACGAGGGGGCAAGGCACCTGCAATTGGGTATTGAAAGACCTTATTTAGGTATTAGGAAGTATCTAGTATAGTTAGGCGACTACAGACTGGCCCGTACTACTACAAATATTTAATTCATATTGATTGGACTTAATGATTTTATTGTATATTCATTGGTTTAAATAGTTCGTAGTTTAGTTAATTTTATTTAATATGAGTGAAATAATTGAATAAGAATGCAATAAATGGGGTATAATACCCTATGTGGTCAGAGTGTGAAAATGTGCTGGGTGTGCAAGGTGTGATGATGAGAGGGGTGTGAGAATAATGTACAAACCTGTGAAAAAACAAAATGTGGTGTTGATGACAAACCGATACATGATGATAATGAAAATAGTGAACGCTTCAAAGTGTATGTTGAGTGCCTGTAACCGTGGGAGAATCCATATATTGATGTGGCTAGACAGAATAAAGAGTGTATGGGGCTCGGTACAAGTGTTGAAGTATAAACAAAACCACATAAGTTAATATGATAGAGAGGTATAATGGCTGTGCTAGATGAAAATTATATGGAGAGCCCAAAAGGGGAAAGTGTGGGTTCAAGGTTAAAAGATAAGTTCAAGGAAGTACCGATGTCAGCCAGTCTTGTGTGTTCAAGGCGCTACACTTACCTAGTGCTGGCTTCTTCTAATGTGTAATGACGGCATTCCCGAGATCACCTCAGGATCATCTGGGAACTGGCAATTTATATGTCTCAAATAATTACCTTTAAATTGCAGGTGCCAACCTCCTCCCCGTCACAGAATCCTCCACCAGTCCCTACCGCTATACTAGCGGCATCTGCGTGGCCCTCTCTGCGTTCCGGAAGGCAGGAGCCCCGGCAATCGCCTCCGACGCAATCGCGTGACGTCGCGACTAACCTGACAGCTTATTATTCTAAATAGAAAACCTTCATTTTGTTTGCAAATAATAAAGATTCTAACTACCAGCAAGAATAAGTGCTTACATTTAAAGAGCACCTGTCATTTCAGATCCATCATGGCAGCGCCTGTTAGCGGGCATCCACTCACCTACTGCCCTCACCTTGTTGTGTCACTGCCCCATCGCCAACCGTCCCATTAAAGTGAATGGGACTGTCGGTGAGTCAACAGCGGTTCAGAGGAGGAACCGCAGCGGGACAGAGATCACAGTTGCTTTTTTAAAATTATGTTTTAAATCAAATCCACCCTGGGTATAGATATTGGAATTTTTATTTATACTAGTAATGGCAGCGATCAGTGACTTATAGCGGGACTGCTAAAAGTCACTATAGGTTAGTGTCTGACACTAATGGACACTTTGTGGGAACCAGTGACATATGCAAAAAAAATGCACTGTCACTGTACTAATGACACTGCCAGGGAAGGGGTTATCTTCAAAGGCAATCAAAGGGTTAAATGTGTGCCTGACCAGTGTTAATGTGTAAACTGTGTGCTGCTTTTATTAAGGGATGTGCTGGATTTTATTCCCTGCTTTGGAAGCAAAATCCATTACATCCCCACTGACAGGACGGAGCTCAGTATTGTTTACATAGGCAGAGCTCTGTCCAGCCTCTCTCCTCGCCGACCAGCGGGTGCCAGCGGACATCCATTGGCTGGCACCCACTGATGGCTTCTGCTATAACTAATCACAGCAGAAGTGACGCACCCCCTACCGGAAGTACAGAATTGTGTGTGTGTGTGTATGTATATGTATGTATGTATATATATATATATATGTATATATATGTATATGTATGTGTGTGTGTGTATATATATATATATATATATATATATATATATATATATATATATATATATATATAATATGTGTGTATATGTATGTATGTATGTATGTATATATATATATATGTGTAATTCTGCACAGAATGGCTGCCCTGTAGCAGTAAATCTGCTATAGGGTGTTCGGCAAGCAGTTAATGGTGGCTCTAAAGCAGATTGTACAGTCAGATTTCATAGTGTATGGTGAGCTTTACATTTCTGGGAACTTTGAGTCATAAGTATAATAATATACAGTTTATATAAATGTAGAGGTGGGCAAAATAACACTTCAAACAGCATTAAAGTGGAGCTCCACCCAAAAGGGGATGTTCCGCTTTAAGCCCCCCCCCCCCCCCAAAAAATATGCCACATTTGGCGGCTCGAGCGGAAGTTCTCCTCTCCCACTCCCTTCTTGCAATCTTCTGGGACACGTCACACGTCTCAGAAGTTTGCCCAATGTCTTGTCACATGTTTGCCCATGTGGAAGCGCAGTGCGACTCACGCATGCGCATTGCGCAACCCGGCTCTGAAGCCGCAAGCTGTCACCCCTGGGTGCCCACACTTGCAGTACCGGCTCCGTAGAGAGGCTACTTTTTGTAGCTTATAACTTTTGATAAACACAAAAATGAGTGGTATCCTCTTTAAGGCCCCTTTCACACGAATAAGCCCGCTCTGATCCGCCTGTCCGTCTTTCAGGCGGATCCGAGCGGGCCACCCATTGACTCCAATGGGGAGACGGATGCCAGCGGGGATGTGTCTGCTGACACCCATCTGCCATCCGATCCGCTCAAGACAGACGTATGGCGATACTTCTGCCATCCATCTTGGCGGATCGGATGAGATCTGATGAAAACGGACACGATGTTTGTTTTTGTCCGATCTCCCCATGAAGATCAGCGGGCCTCTGATAGGTCCCTCCCCGCTCAGTGAGCAGAGACAGACCTGTCATCCGCCGGCTCAGCGGAGATCAACATAGCGATCTCCTGCTGAGCGGATCTGCTCCGTGTGAAAGGGGCCTAAAGCCTCGTACACACCTTATGATTGTTGGCCAACCGAGCGTCTGATTTTTGTCAAAAGGGCGTGTGCCAGGAACTTGTCTTGCATACTAACGTTACACAATTGTCGTACCACAAACACGAACGTAGTAATGTACTACAAAGAATTTCAGCTCTTGAGCGCCACCCTTTGGCCCTCTTCTACTAATTTCATGTCTGGTGAACATTGATTCCGATCATGCGTGTTTGTACTTTCGACTTTTGTGTGAAGGATTTGTGTACTGACCATACGAAAATCTGACGTCAAACCGTTGTCCGCTGAAAATTTACTAGCCTGTCATCCAACATTTGTTGGCCGAAAGTTGGACAACAATTGTCAAAAGGAGCGTACTAATGGTAAGATATTAGGGCCAATCAATCCCCTGCCAACAATCGTACCGTGTGTACAAGGCTTAAAGTGATTGTAAGGGTAATTTTTTTTTTTTTTTAAATAACAAACATATCATACTTAGCTCTACTGTGCAGCTTGTTTTGCACAGAATGGCCCCGAACTTGTCTTCTGGGGTCCCCCAGCGGGTCTCTCGGCTCCTCCTCGCATCAGATAACCCCATGGGAGAAGCGCTCTCCCGGGGGATTACCTTGCGGGCGCGCTCCCGAGTCCAGCATTCGGCGTCCATAGAGGCCGAATGCAGGACTCGGCCCCGCCCCCCGGTGAAAGGTGAATAAACATGAACCGTTACAACCCCTTTACGGATCTAGTAAATAATGTAGTCACTCCTTTGATGTCCATGATGGAGGTTGTACATTTGTGGCATTTAGCAATTGTGTTACAGTGTAACTAAAGCCAAAACTTTATATTTTTTTTTCATTCTGGATAGGGTGGGGTGAAACCTTGAAACATTGGGGAGATTTCTCTTAATTTCCTGTCCCCAACAGACAACTGGAAGTGAAAGAGAAAATCTCTTCAAAGTGAAAGAAATCCTTTGTGAGACAGTTGTCACTGCGGCACGTGTCCCCATTGGAAGATTTCACCTCTACTTCCTGGTGATGGTGGTCACTAGGATAAATAGCGGGTATCTCCTAATGGGGACTTAGACTGCTATAAAAACCTGACAGATGTTTGAATCCCTCTCCACCCTATCCAAAAATAAAGTATATCATTTATAAATAAACATTTTGGCCTTGTCACTTGATTTAATTTTTTTTTTTAATTCAAGTATGTATTCATATCTATTAAAGTCCCTTCTATTGCTCTCGGACTCCAAATCCACAATTTTTTTTTTTTTTTTTTTGCTGCGGTTATCTGACTTTCTGTTAGAGGGTGGCTACGTCCGCTCTCCATTGTCCCAATGTATGTAGGAACGTAGCCACCCTCTCTTGCTCGCTCCAGAGACAGACTATGGGATGTGCAATGTACATGGCCAGAACTAACATGCACTGCTCTTTCCAAACAAACAGATGTGAAGGGGAAAAGGAGAGGTTCAAGAGGTCACAGAGGTCAATAGAAGGAAGAACAGAAACACAGAAACCATTTCATGAAAAATAGATTACAGGGCCATTAAGTAGAGGATGTGTATGGATTGTTTTTTGGAGGAAGAATATTGTTTAGTGTCACTTTAAGTGCTCTTCTGCCACCAATAATGAGCTTCAGCTTGGGGCCCTCGTTCCCTTGTTAGTTACTTAAGGACCAGACCTATTCTGACCCTTTTTATTTACAAGTAAATATCAGTATTTTTTTTGCTGTAAAATTGCTTAGAACCCCCAAACATTAAATATATAATTTTCTTTTTTTTTCCGAATAAAATGGCGCTTGTTGTAATTTTTTTATGTCGCACAGTATTTGTGTAGCGGTTCTTCAGATGCAGTTTTTTTTGGAAAAAAAAAAACACTTTAATGCATTAAAAAAAAATAAGAATAAAAAAATAACTTTATATTTATATTATATATATATATATATCCCATTTTTTTGTGAAAAATATGAAAGATGATGTTGAAGTGATTGTAAAGTCTCATTTTAAAAAAAACAAACAAAAACATACCTGTTATGCCCCGTACACACAGTCGGACATTCCGACAACAAAATCCTAGGATTTTTTCAGACGGATGTTGGCTCAAACTTGTCTTGCATACACACGGTCACACAAAGTTGTCGGAAAATCCGATCATTCTGAACGCGGTGACGTAAAACACGTACGTCAGGACTATAAACGGGGCAGTGGCCAATAGCTTTGATCTCTTTATTTATTCTGAGCATGCGTGGCACTTTGTCGTCGGATTTGTGTACACACGATCGGAATTTCCGACAAAGGATTTTGTTGTCGGAAAATTTTATATCCTGCTCTCAAACTTTGTGTGTCGGAAAATCCGATGGAAAATGTGTGATGGAGCCTACACACGATCAGAATTTCCGACAACAAGGTCCTATCACACATTTTCCGTCGGAAAATCCCAACGTGTGTACGGGGCATTATACTTACCTCCTCTGTGAAGTAGGTTTGCACAGAGCAGCCCCGGATCCTCCTATTCTCGGGGTCCCTCTTCCCTGCTCCTGGCCCCTCCCTCCTGTCGAGTGCTCCCACAGCCAGCGGCTTGTTATGGGGGCATCCTAGCCAAGTCACAGTTTTGTGTGTGCATTCAGACACAGAGCCCTGACCCAGCCCCACCCCCTCTCTCCCCTGATTGGCTAACTGACTTTGATTGACAGCTGCGG
The DNA here is from genome assembly GCF_042186555.1 of Aquarana catesbeiana. Classification (NCBI taxonomy): domain Eukaryota; kingdom Metazoa; phylum Chordata; class Amphibia; order Anura; family Ranidae; genus Aquarana; species Aquarana catesbeiana. Next base: position 74,993,814 of record NC_133329.1, on the reverse strand, counting down.
TAGCCAATGGCGCTACTGCTGTGTCTCAGCCAATCAGGAGGAGATTCCCAGATGGCTTACACACTCGTGGACATCGCTGGATTGAGATGGGGCTCATGTAAGTATTAGGGGGTGCTGGGGAGACTGCTACATAAAATGCATTAAGATAAAACACTTTCTGCCTTTACAACTCCTTTTAAGGTAAGTAAATAAATACCTAACATGTTATGCTTTAAAATTAAATTGAATCAAAATTTTAAAACTTGTGGAATGGCGACAAACTAGGGTACGTAAAAAGTTTACCCGTTGCTTTAGTCCAGGTGGCAGTCTTTCAATAAACCTGTTGGATAGATTTTGGTGTGCAGCTATTTTTTCTACTTGGTCTACATATTCACAGTTGTGAGCCGGAGCTAGCACCGAGCCCTTCCTTTCTGGTGGATTATCATACTTGCCTGCAGCAGCGATCCATTTCATTGTTCTTGTTTACACCAATTTACAGTTCCAAATGAGGTCTAGTGCTAGAATTATTGCTCTCGCTATAACGTTTGCAACAATACCTCACATGTGTGGTACGGACACCATTTACATATGTGGGCGTGACCTACGTATATATTTTTTTTTTTATTACTTTTTTTGATCACTTTTATGCAAGAAATGTAAAAGCATGACAGGTCCTCTTTAGAGACCTGGGGGCAATTAGACCCCACATCTCTCATCTACAGTGGAAAGCGTCAGATCAAAAAACAAAACAAAACATTGATCTAATGCTTTTCAAAAAAAGAATGGTTTTGTTAACATTTAGCCTTGACCCGAAAGTGACGATGTGACGTCACTCGCGGCCTCCAAGGACATAGAGGTGAGCGGAGACCATCTTTCCTCTGCTAATCTCTACAGCGAGCCACCACAACCCCCGGATTGGTTCCTATGCTTCGCACCCCTCCCGCCGCTTCTAAAAGTGATCCAGCGGCTGCTCAGCCACTTGGCTTACTTTTATAGGAAAGCGCAGCAGCTGAGGAAAATTTTTATGCCGGAGATATTGCATCTAGTTGAGGCCTTTACCCCGGTATACCGTCATAAAATCATGACGTATTTTCTCAGACGATCAGCAAGATGTTTTAAGAAAAATAATTCTCCCCCTTATGTGTGTGCTCCCCCCCCCCCCCACATTTTTTCCTTTTTCTCCTGGCCATCCACAAAAAACAAAACAAAAGAATATTAACAGGCCCAGCGAATCCAGCGATGTCCTGTAGCGATCCACCCCTCTGCTGCTGCACACCTAGTCCCATGCTGCCATCTTCATCATTGGGAGCTGACTGTCTCTTCCTGGTTCTTGCAGCCGGCCCCCCAGTGACGTGGGTACACTGCGGCGCGTCATCAAATAACCAGCTGCAAGAACTGGAGACAGCCAGCCAGCCCGCCCCTTGATGATGCACCACAGTGCATGAACAGATGCTGTGGATTGTCCTAAGGCATCTGTCACACCTTCTAGTAGTCTGGGAGTACGCTAGTCTCACCTAGGCACGAAATCTGTAAGTGTGTGGGGCATAAAAAAAAGATTTTTTTTTTTTTTTGAGGATACTGAAGGCGGTGACATCCCAAAATGATGACAACATATTTTAAATCAGACCTTCATCCTTACTCACTTTTCATGAAAGTAAAACAAAAGGCAATTTAACTGCTTCAATACCGGGCACTTTTACCCCCTTCCTGTCCAGGCCAATTTTCAGCTTTCAGCACTGTCACATTTTGAATGACAATTGCGCAGTCATGCAACATTGTATCCAAACAAAATTTTTATCATTTTTTTTAAGACAGATAGAGCTTTCTTTTGGTGGTATTTAATCACCACTGGGTTTTGATGGGCACTGATGAGGAGGCACTAAAATGTAGCACTGATGATGAGGCACTTATATGCAGAACTGATGGGTGGTACTGATGAGCAGGCACTGAAAGGCAGCAATGACTGGCATCACTGCTGGACACTGTTGGGGCTGCACTGATGATCAGTGCCCTTATTATTTGTGCCGTTCTCCCCTGTGAGGAAATGCCGCTGATCGGCTCTCCTCTCCTCACACTCTCAGCGCGAGGAAAGGAATTCCGATAACTGGCGTTCCCTTGTTTAAATGTGATCAGCTATGATTGGACACAACTGATCACATGGGTAAAGAGCCTCGTCATCGGCTCTTTACCGAGATTGATGCGTGGTGTCCCAGGGACACCGTGCACCGCCGATTGCTGCGGGCACCCAGCGTGCGAGTGGGACGACATCGTCCCTGAAGCACTGCAGAGCGGGCAGACGCCAGGTTTGGGATCCATATATACAATTACAGGGGATGATGCACACACATGACACTTGGATATCCCTGTGTCATTGACTAATTAAGAGCCTCATTGAAAGCTCTGATCACCTACCTCCATTTGATATTGAACATTGGCAGATACCAACCCTGGAACTCATTGTGTTCTATGATTCTACTGCTCCTTGTTTTTGACCCCCACCTACGCCCCCTTTTGCGCAGTTGCTTCACCTTTTTTTTGTTGTTGTTGTTGGAACCATTTGCAAAAACAAATTGTGACTATAATCACTCCTATCATATACCCCTGACAAAGGTGTTTAACCAGAAACGCGTCGGGTACCGGGGATTACTATATATCGGAGAGTATTACTATTGTCATATTGTTTATGCAAATTATTGTTTTTTTGTTTTTTCTTGTTTTCTGTATGTATTCTTCATATAACATTTGATGTTTTTTAATCATCGATCATTTGCATGATCAAACTTTTTTTTTATAAACTGAATAAAATTGATCTCATTTGTATTAAGTGTGTGTTTTGCCTTTAAAGTCCCATGGAAGGGGGATTTCTCTTTTTCTCAATTGTACACTAGGGATGTGGCAACCACAACTAGTTAGATCTGACATAGTGAAACCCTCTCTCATACTCGTCCCAGAAAGAGGGAGCCACCTTGCGCCTGACTGTTGTCAATACGGTGGGCGGGAGGTGGTTTACAAAACGATTTAGATTAATTTAGAGTAAGGGAGGGTTATAACCTGTGTGAATTTTTATTTTTGCTATGTGTCCCTTTGGGGAGATTTTTCTTTACTTCCTGTCCCACAGCCAAAATAGGAAGTAAGGAATTTACGTTTTTCCAATTATGGAGGCTCAGCATCACACGTGGTCATTACCTGGGGTAAATGCAGCCTGCCTAGGAACTCCCACCCTTCAAGGTTGACACCCACCCATCAGGATATTTTGATATTTGCATAACTGCTCCCAAGATCCAGCCCATCAGGACAGGGGGCTCTGGAGAGGGGTACTGAGGCAAGGTGCTGTGATGTAATCAGAAAGCTATGTACTGCTCCCTGCTGGCCCCTCTTACCAACTATGATCTTCCTGCATTGCATAGAGAAGCAGAGAGACCCATAAGTGACATCACTGGATCTAAAATCTGTTATATAATGAAAGCGGAAAGGTTTTATTTAAACATTTCATTAGCTTGTTCATGAAGGGGGCAAAAAGGGAAACGAGGGCAGAATGTCAGCAGAGGAAACTTCTGCTTTAAGCCAGACACGGCCAGGTCATTAGCAATTCCAGAAATAGGAGAATAGAGCCGTGGCCTCTTCCTTATTTCTTCAGTAATGTTTCCTTGTTCTAAGTATAACTTGTAATCTCTGTTTATTTGCATGTCTTGTGCAATAACCATTACACAATCTACTTTTACTAACCCAGTTGTGGATTCGTTCTCAGATGATAAGATCATGCCTTGGGCAGATAACATGGTGAAGACTGTAGTCCAGCATATGGGAGGATCGTACAATGATGGGCTGTTATTTTCCCGGGAGGGGGGGTCATTAATCAGCACCAAATTATTGGTAGTATCTCGGTACACAGGGATTACCATCAATGAATGGCAGATTACCCGTTGCCCCATGTACAACTCCACCAAGTATGAAGAACTGCTGGCTTGAAAGGGAATCTGTTGCCTCATTAACCATTTACCCACTGGGCACCTAAACCCCCTTCCTAACCCGACCAATTTTCAGCTTTCAGTGCTCCCACATATTGAATGACACTTACTCAGTCATGCAACACTGTACCCATTTAAAATTGTTGTCCTTTTTCACACAAATAGAGCTTTCTTTTGGTGGTATTTAATCACCACTGGGTTTTTTATTGTTTGTGCTATAAAAGAAAAAAGGCTGAAAATTCTGTAAGAAAAATGCGTTTTTCTTAGTTGCTGTTATAAAATTTAGCAATTCTTTGCGAAATCAAAAGAATTGTCATATTAGCAGGTTATTTCTGCTAATTGTCATATTAGCAGGTTATTTCTCACACACAGCATATGCATACCACAAATTACACCCCTAAATACATTCTGCTACTCCTCCTGAGTATGGCGATACCACATGTGTGAGACGTTTACACAGCCTGGCCACATAGAGAGGCCCAACATGCAATGAGCACCTTCAGGTGTTCTGGGAGCATAAATTACACATATAATTTCTTGACTACCTCTTGCACCTTTGAAGGCCCTGGAGCAACCAGGACAATGGAAACGCCCCAAAAATGACCCAATTTTGGAAAGAAAACACCCCAACGTATAATCTATGAGCCATGATGAGTCTTTTGAACATGTCATTTTTTTTCTACAAGTTTTTAGAAAATGTGGAAAGAAAATGAAAACGTGTGTTTTTTATTTTTTATTTTTTTTTTTTTTTTTACACAAAGTTGTCCATTTATACAATATTTCTAACACATAGCATGTACATGCCAAAAATTAAACCCCAAAATAGATTCTCCCACTCCTCCTGAGTATGGCGACACCACATGTGGGAGACTTTTCTACAGCCTGGCCACATACAGAGGCCCAACATGCAGGGAGCACCGTTAGGTGTTCTAGGGGCATAAATTTCAAATCTAATTTGACTACCTATTACACTTTTTGTGAGGCACTGTAGTGGCATGGATGAAAACTGATGTGGCATGGATGAGCACTAATGGGGATGGGTGAGCCGTGAATGGGGATGGCTGAGTATGGTTGGCTGAGGCTACAATAGGCACAGAGCAACGCTGTGGACACTACAGATCCAGCCTACAGGGCTGCTGCACCCGATCTCTTCCCCCCTCCACTCTTACTGTACCGATCGGTGCAGAGAGGGGATAGAGGAACCGGACATGACGCCGATTTGTTTACAAGTGATCACTCCGTCATTTGTCAGTGGCCATTTTCTGTGATGCGGTCACAGAGACATGTAAACACGTAAGACTATGTAAACAAGGCAGAGCTCCGTCCTGTCAGCTTGGATGTAATAGATTTTCTTTCCCTGCAAAGCAGGGAAAGAAAATGTATCACTTCCCCTAGTAGAAGCACAGCATAGTTCACACAAAAACACTGGCTAGGCACACATTTAACCCTTTGATCTCCCCCTAATGTTTAACCCCTTCCCAGCCAGTGTCATTAGCACAGTGACAGTGCATATTTAAGCGCTGATCACTATATTGGTGTCACTGGTTCTCACAAAGTGTCAGCGTCAAAATGTCCACCGCAATATCGCAGTCCCGCTATAAGTCACTAGTCGCCGCCATTACTATTACAAAAATAAATCGTAAACTGAATGCTTATTATAGTTGGATAATCTTGGACCTTTGTACAAATCAATCAATATACGTTAATTGAGATTTTGTACCAAAAATATGTAGCAGAATACATATTGGTCTAAATTTTATGACGAAATTTAGATTTTTTAAAAAAAAAAATTTATTGGATATGTTTTCAAGCATGAAGGTAAAAAATTGTTTTGTTTTTTTTTCAAAATTGTCGATCTTTTTTTGTTTTATAGCACAAAAAAATTAAAAATGCAGGGATGATCAAATACCACCAAAAGAAAGCTCTATTTGTGGGATAAAAAAGGACATAAATGTAATTTATGAACAGCATTGCATGACAGCACAATTGTCAGTTAAAGTGGTTGTATACCCCTTTAGCACATTTTTACCTACAGGTAAGCCTATAATATCTCCTAAACTTCTAAGGTTTAGGAGATATTCACCTTGCATGCAGCTGCTGACGTCAGCGGCGCATGCGCTCCTTGCCGGAAAGAAGACTCCCATGTGCATGTGCGGGAGTGACATCATCGCGGCTCCAGCCACTCACAGCTCCGGAGCCACGAACCCTGAAGAATCACCAAGGCAAAATGTCAGCTCCCTCGGCATTGACTGGGAGACAGTGCTAGGGCTTCGTTCTAAGGTAAGTGTTTCATGATGAGCTAGTATGCGGTGCATACTAGCTCATTATGCCTTTGCCTTATAGGTTTTTTTTTTCTTCTGGATATACAACCGTTTTAAAGTAACACAGTGCCGTATCGCAAAAAATTACCTGGTCATGAAGGGGGGTAAATCTTCCAGAGGTTGAGTTGTTTAAATGCTTGTAATTTTTTAGCATTTTCCCTCGTTTTGGTGAACATGCTCCTCTAATCAGTTTGTTCCTCTCTTTCTCTGTTTTTGTTTAGCAGCTGATCCAGCTGGAGCCCCCACGATGAATGGTAGTTTGCCCCTAGAGGGACCCAGCTCTCCATCTCCGAACTGGAAGGAGTTCTGTGAGATTCACGCCCATGCTGCTGCTCTTGACTTCGCCCGACGGTTCCGGGTCTTCCTGAGCGAGAATCCACAGTACGCCACACCGGGAGCCGAGAGCAGCTTCTCAAGACGGTTTGCCGAGTTTTTCGTGGAGCACTTTGAAACGGAGGTGAACAAGACCCATATCCAGGATGGCCCTTCTCCCACTCGCTGCAGCATCGCTCCGTTTACAGGCGCTCAGACCTCGACCAGGGACCTGTCGGAGACCTGCAGTGACTCCTCCCTGGCATCGCCAGTGGAGACTCAGCCTCGCCAGGACTCCTCTGGGATCACCTCCGGCCTGTCCAGCAGTCAGTCCCACAGCTCAGAGGACGTCTCCACCTCTTCGACCACGGCCAAACCGCGCCTGAAGAAGCGCTTCTCGCTGCGTAATGTTAGCCGCAGCGTACGGGGTAGCGTCCGGGGTATTCTGCAGTGGAGAAGCTCGGCGGAGTCCCCCACCGACGAGACAGGGGCCAACAGCAACTGCAATTCCTCAGCCGGTAGGGCAAGCGGAGAGCGATGGACACACAGGTTTGAGAAGCTGCGGCTAAGTAGACCTCCGGCCCCCAGGCTGGAGCTGCGGGACGTGCGGCGGGAAGGGGTTTTGAACTTCGTGGTGGCAGAAGAGGTGAACAGCAGCAGCCGGGCTCGGTGGCAGAAGTGCCGGCTTCTCCTGCGAAAACCTGAGATCGATGGGTGTCTATTGGAGTTCTACATTCCTCCCAAGGTGAGTTATAACAAAATCCGCGATGGAGAGGGTACTCGGGGACTGAACCACTAGAACAAGTATGCAGTTCAGGAAAGTCAGGGGCTGTTATCTGCATGTTTGTTCTGGGTTAGTGGCCTAGAGCAGTGTTTCTCAACTCCAGTCCTCAAGGCGCCCCAACAGGTCATGTTTTCAGGATTTCCATTATTTTGCACAGGTGATTTGATCAGCTTCACTTCCTTAGTAATTACCACAGCCATTTCATCTGAGGGAAATCCTGAAAACATGACCTGTTGGGGCGCCTTGAGGACTGGAGTTGAGAAACACTGGCCTAGAGTATTGAAGCTGCTGGGTTGGATGACAGTCAGCCGTCAAGTATTCTAACACTGAAGAGTCAGAAAAGGTTTCCTTCTAAAAGATAAGTTCATCTTTAGGAACATGTTGCACCTCTATTTAGGTCCCTGGTGCCCAACTTGCAGCACCTAACCTTGGGTAAATGATGTGTGGCCCTCCATACCTCAGCAATCTGTAGTGGGAACATTGATTAGGGTAATAGCATTGATCTCTACTAGCCTCATGTAACATCTTCCTAGTTACATTTTGTCTTCTGCAGCATATCCCCAACCAACAATGTATCCTGCCCACACTCTCTGACCCTCAATTCCTCTTTTAGGTCTGCAGTCTCAGACGGTCTCCTCCAGCATTACATATATTGAACATTGTGTAACCCTTTGGTGATGTCAGGGGCCGCATTTGAGGCCCCCTTTAACTAATAAGTTGGCAACCACTGATTTAGGGTAACATTTAGGATTGGCGGTATGGCTATGCGGGGTTCAGCCCGCACAACTGCATCCTTCATTCACAGTGATCTGCGAATGAGTTAACTACAAGTCCTTTCCACACAGTGGTAGACAGCTTGTAGTTCTCAGTCGACTACCAGTGCAAATTGGTTCACTCGTAGTCCATTGACACATCCTCCAACTTTCTAACTGAAAGCCTGTACGGAGCTACAGGCAAAAGCTGCACAACGTGTCTGCAGGAGCCTGATATTGCACCCGCGATCTTTGAGGAGGTTCACTATATTTGTCCTGATGTTGTCATTGAACTTGAAAGTGATAAAAAGCCCAGAAATATGAGTTGTCACCATAACAGAATAAAGGTTAAAGAGTATGTAAACCCAACATTTCATATTCCTGATATGTACCTGCTATACCATGTACTTGTATGAAGAAGTATCCTGTTCTCTTTGTATCGCTGGTGTTCCTGCACTAAGCAGAAGAACACAGCATGGTCAATTCTCAAGCTATGTTGGGAACTCAGCCTGCTCTCCTCCAATGATCAGATAGGGATGGGCTCAGGTATGTTCGGATCTTTGTCCCAACCCACCTGAGCAATCGAGCCAGGAAGCCGTCACTGCACACGCCTGAGCCCATCTCTATGATCAGACTTGTAGTTCCTATGTAGCTGAGAACAAAGGGAATGCGATCACTTCTGAAAAAAGGGGAAAAAAAGTATTTATAATTTTTTTTTTTTTTAAATCTATACACAAATGTTTTCTCTTTTTATTTCTATTTTAACCTGAATGGGTTGTTTTACAAGGCAAGGGTTTACATACACTTTAAATCTTTCAATGGGGAGGCATGTTCAAGAGAGAAATAACTTGGTGGGGAATTCCTCTCACTTTGTAAAGATTTCCTCTCCTTTCCTGTTGCGTCTTCGGGAAGTGAAAGCAAAATCTCTCCATGTTTTTCTCTTGCCCGGCTATTTTATGATGAGAGATGGCATCTTAAAGAGGAAGTAAACCCTGGTGGGTTTTACTTCCTCTTTATTTCCCTTCAAAGGTAAAACATGCGATGCATAGTAGCCCATTATGTGTCACTTACCTGAAACCGAAGCCGGCGATGTCTCCGTTGTCCCCACTAGCAGGGAGCGTCCATCTTCACCCTTCCGGGGCCGCAAACTCCGGCTCTGTGACTGGCTGAAGTCGCGCGAGGTCTCTCCCGCGCTCGGGTCTTTTGTAAATATCTCCTAAACCGTGGAGATTTAGGAGATATTTCAAGCACCTACAGGTAAGCCTTAATATAGGCTTACCTGTAGGTAAAAGTGGTTGTACAGGGTGTACAACCACTTTAAGAGGCCACAGAACTTCTCATCAATATCTGACTTCTATGAAGAGGCTTGGGCATGCTCCTATAGATTGCTGAGCTCCCAAGCCCTGTCATATTGGAGAAGCATGCCTACCGGCTCTGTACCCAGCAGCACAGGGCAGAGATCCTGAAAAACTAATGGTGACTGTTCTGGTGCCTGCTATATGTCCCCATATACTTCATTTACTTTTTTTTTTTCTTTTACGTTTTCCCTTCTTTTTACATTTTAGGCCACAAAGCCACGGGTCAGCATCCCATGTACGTCTATTGCTGACGTACGGACCACAACGTCATTGGAGATGCCAGACAAGGAAAACACATTTGTGTTGAAGGTAAGGAGCCATGATGGAACAGGCAGGGCTTCTTTTCTTTTATTTAACTCTAAAAGCAAAAATTGATTGTGATTTTTGAACACTATTGCTGTATATTAAAATGAGACTGACCCTTACTTACCCAGCCACATTCTCTTGCCACCTTCTTATTGCAGCTTCCCTGTCTGTCTAAGCATCAGTGTCAACTGGTATCGAACCTTAGACCAGGATGACATCATGGCAACATACGTGACCGTGTTGAGGCCTAGCGATTGGCTGCTCAGACCTGAGCGTGGTCACCTAGGGAAGGTTAGGGCTTCCACATATCCGGAAGCCCTATTATGATGGCGAGAGAATGGACCAAGTGACAGGGTCTCTTTTTTTAAGTGGTATCTTTCTTGTAGTTTAGAATAAAGTGGTTAGATTTCGTATATATATATATATATATATATATATATATATATATATATATATATATATATATAATTATATATATATATATAATATAATCTAATGATATGACGATTACCTTGAAATACAGTCCTTAACCACTTGACGACCAGCCCATAGTAAAAATATATCATTACTTTGTTAAATACCGGAGTATTGGCAGCAGCTTGCTGCCATAACCCTGGTATTTTTTGTTTACTATGACTGATTCTGTGTAAGATAGGATTCGCTGCGAGATCGATTTTAGAAGCGGCGGGAAGGGTGATCCCGCAGCTTCCCAGACGTTCTTAAGCTTACTTGACCCATCAGTAAAGCCTGGGAGCGATCCAATGGTGCCTTTGGGCATAGAGAAGAGTGACGCCAAGATGGCTGCTACTCATCTCTATGCACTTGGAGGACTGGAGCGACCTCTGACGTCACTTCCTGTTCTCAGGCCATAATAATTTTTTTTTTTTTTTCGTTAAAGCGACAGTTCAAAAATAATTTTATTTATTTTTTGATCTTTTGTTTTTATGGGTAAATGATAGATTTGGGGACCTGTGATCCTTATTTCTATTACAAGGGATGTTTTCTCATTCGAACGAGAGCAATAATTCTAGTGCAAGACCTTTTCTGTAACTCTAAATAGGTAACCTGTAAACATTTTTGAAGTGTCGCCTATGGAGATTTTTTAAGTACTGTCATTCGTCGCCATTCCACGAGCGTGCGTAATTTTAAAGCATAACATGTAAGATATCGATTTACTCGATGTAACATCATCTTTCACATTATACAAAAAATTGGGGTAAATATTGTGTATTTTTTTTTAAAATTAATTGAAGTGTATTTTTTCCCAAAAAATTGCGTTTGAAGGACCGCTGTGCAAATACAGTGTGACAAAATATTGCATCGATTGCCATTTTATTCTCTAGGGTCTCTGCTATAAAAATATATATATATATAATATTTGGGGGTTCTGAGTAATTTTCTAGTAAAAAATACTAATTTAAACTTTGTAAAAAAAATGCCTGGTCTTCAAGTGGTTAATATAATAAACAATAAACCTGGAGCAGCCAGAATCTGGAGTAGATGTGCATGGCAACTACAGTGCCTTGAAAAAGTATTCATACCCCTTGAAATTTTCCACATTTTTGTCATTTTACAATCAAAACCTTAAATGTATTTTATTGGGATTTTATGTGATAGACCAACACAAAGTGGAACACATTGTGGAAGGAAAATAATAAATGGTTTTCAATTTTTTTTACAAATAAATATGTGAAGTGTGAAGTGTGGTGTACATTTGTATTTAGCCCCCCTGAGTCAATACTTTGTAGAACCACTTTTCACTGCAATTACGGCTGCAATTCTTTTTGCACATCTAAAGAGGGAAATTTCTGCCCATTTTCTTTCAAAAAAGCTCAAGCTCTATCAGATGGGATGGAGAGCGTCTGTGAACAGCAATTTTCAAGTCTTGCCACAGATTCAATTGGATTTAGGTCTGGATTTTGACTGGGCCATTCTAACGCATAAATATGCTTTGATCTAAACCATTCCATTGTAGCTCTGGCTGTATGTTTAATGATCATTGTCCTGCTGGAAGGTGAACCCCTGCCCCAGTCTCAAGTCTTTTGCCTTGTCTAAGATTGCCCTGTATTTGGCTCCATCCATCTTCCCATCAACTCTGACCAGCTTCCCTATCCCTGCTGAAGAAAAGCATCCACACAACATGATGCTGCCACCACCATACTTCACAGTGGGGATGGTGTGTTCAGGGTGATATACAGTGTTAGTTTTCCGTCACACATAGAGTTTTGCTTTTAGGCCAACAAAGTTCAATTTCGGTCTCATCTGACCAAAGCACCTTCTTCCACACGTTTGCTGTGTACCCCACGTGGCTTCTCACAAACTGCAAACAGGACTTCTTATGGCTTTCTCTCAACAATGGCTTTCTTCTTGCCACTCTTCCATAAAGACCAGATTTGTGGAGAGCACGACTAATAGTTGTCCTGTGGACAGATTCTCCCACCAGAGCTGTGGATCTCTGCAGCTCCTCCAGAGTTATCATGGGCCTCTTGGCTGCTTCTCTGATGAATACTCTCCTTGCCCGGCCTGTCAGTTTAGGTGGACGGCCATGTCTTGGTAGGTTTGCAGTTGTGCCATACGCTTTCCATTTTCGGATTGAACAGTGCTCCGTGAGATGTTAAAAGCCTGGGATATTTTTTTTTTAAACCTAACCCTGCTTTAAACTTGTCCACAACTTTATCCCTGACCTGTCTGGTGTGTTCCTTGGCCTTCATGATGCTGTTTTTGCTCACTAAGGTTCTCTAACAAACCTCTGAGGGCTTCACAGAACAACTGTATTTAATCCGAGATTAAATTACACACAGGTGGACTCTATTTACTAATTAGGTGACTTCTGAAGGCAATGGGTTCCACCTGATTTTAGTTAGGGGTATCAGAGTAAAGGAGACTGAATACAAATGTACGCCACACTTTTCAGATATTTATTTGTAAAAATTTTTGAAAACCATTTATCATTTTCCTTCCACTTCACAATTATGTGCCATTTTGTGTTGGTCTATCACATAAAATCTCAATAAAATACATTTACGTTTTTGGTTGTAACATGACAAGATGTGGAAAATTTCAAGGGATATGAATACTTTTTCAAGGCACTGTAATCGACTTCTTGCTTTCACTTTCAGTTAACTGAACAAGCTGAATATAGAAGCTGATTGGTTGTCATGCACAGCTGCTCCTGTTTTGATAAATTCATCCCAATGTATGTAAAAGTGAAGTGCCCACCTATCTCTGCTTTTTTTTGGTAATTTTTATTTATTTTTTTTACAGTTTCATTAATGCCGGATTTTATTGCTCTTGCTAGATCTGCCGTTGTTATATTTCTATCACTGTGGCTCTTGTACACGGAGGTTTATCAGCCTCTCCTCTCCACATATCCATTCACATAAGGCTTTGTATTCTCTGAACCGTTCACAAAATACAAAGCATTCTGTTATGAAAGCTTTGAATTCTTGTTTCATTGTCAACTGTGCACTGCAGCAGTGACAGTGGAAAAGTTAAAGGAAATTGGTAGCTACAGTCAACAAGAAATGTTAGCACATTGTGTGTGTGTATATATGTATGTGTATATATAATATAGTATGTATTTAAAAAATATATATTGTGTGTGTATAGGTGCGCGCACACACAGTGCTATTATCTCTTGTTGAACATTGCGGCCAATCCATTTCCTTACAGCTTCTCCACTGTCACTTCTGCAGTTCAGTTATGTATATATGCCCCATGTTTGCTTAGTGGATCTATGTTGCACTAGTTTCTTCTGCGTTGGCATTGACGGTCATTTTTCTGGATCCCCAGACAGAGAATTCCTTAGAGTACATCCTGGAGTCAGTAGACCCCTTGCAGATGAGATCCTGGCTGTCTGACATACAGGACTGCATGATTTCTAGGTAGGTCTTACGTCACTCAATAGTAAAGTTTTTTTTTTTTTTGTGTATTTTTGTTTTTTGTATTTTTGTTTTTGAAAGTTTAGTAGATTACGTATTTATTTTATATTATCCTTTTAGCTCCTAAGGAATAACATCCTATGATTTTTTTTTTTTTTTTTGCTCAGTAGGGAAAGACCTGACCCCACAGAACCTATTCATATAAACCATTCGGAAAGTATGCCCAGCCGGGATCTACCTCTGTTACCCACGGAGAGCAACGAGCAGCTCTGCCAAGGTATAGTCAGCCACGTACCTAATGCATGTCACCTGACTCAAGCAGAAATTGGGTTTATAGCTTCTGGTTTACAATGATCATATTATCTCTGTGTTTTGCTAGTAATACCTGAGAGCAGCTTTTGCCAGCTGCAGAAGGCATGGCAAGGATTAAAGATTTGGTACACACAAAACTGATATTTTTTATTGTTTTGTGTTCTAGAATATGTAATAGGAGGTCAAAGTGGATAAACTTTTTTTAAAGCGAACCTGTGCTTTTCCCATACTGGACAGATTTGCTTTAGGGTACTTGCACACGGCACTGATGATTGAGCATCAGTATTTCTGGCCAAAATTTCTTGCCTTTTTTTGCGTGTTTTTGCACTTACAAGAGTAAAATACATTCTGGCTCTCAGAATGGAATTTTAACCTCTTAAATAAAAGTTTACATGCATATCTACGCATTAAATGCTGACCAACAACTCGGGCTTCTGTATTTTACTTATTTTATGCCTAAAGCACTGAGTTTTTAGGCAGCAGTGTGCAAGAGGCCTTCAAGATGAACTCCAGCGATAGTCTCTCTCATAAAAGTGATCAGAAGTGGCTAAACAGCTGCTCGTTCACTTTTACAAGCGGCAGAAGGGGGCCTACACCCTCAGACCACTGTACGCCGCAGTTTTTGGGCTCTCCTGTCTCACCAGGAAGCCTAGAACTGCTGCCAGTGGTGGTCACACCAGCTGACTATAGAGATGAAGGAAGAATTTCTGTTCCTCGATCGGCTCTATTGTATATGAAACCAGAAGCGACAAGGATTTTCGGCACTTCTGGTTTCGGCTGCAAAGCAGTCACTCAAGTCGTTCTTGGTTAGATTGGCTGCTTTGGAGGGCAGAGGAGAGATCTGGGGTCTAGCAGATTCCAGATCTCTCCATAAAGAGGTCCTGTCACGGCCCCAGCTATTCTTTTGGCACTGTATCTTTTTACATTTTTATTTTTTTTAATTAATTTTATTGTGATAACAAGGTATGAAGAACATCCTTTGTGATGGCAATAAAGTGAGACGTAAAGGTACAGTGTCAAAAAAATAAATTTAAATAAAATCATTTTAAAAGTGGGACAATGCTGGTTGGCCCAGTGATGTCACATGCTTTTCCCAACCAGGTGTTACATCAGCTCCTGGCACTGGGAAAAAAGATGTGAGGGGGACCTTGCGTGATTGTTTCCTTTACTCCCTGATAGGAGCCTATGGTGGCCTTTCTGACCGGCCCTCTGCATCCATCTCACCCACTTCAGTTTCCATAACCGCCTCACACTTTGACTCTATGGAGCTTCTCCCGCCAGAGCTGCCTCCACGAGCACCTATCGACGAAGGGGAGAGACCGCAAAACGCTATGGGGGCCCCTTTCTCAGACACCCCAGACACTGCAGGTGCGTAGAGTTTGCTTAGATTTCAGTTGCTTATTTAGGAGTGAGTACAGTGAGGGTCTTCTAATGGGTTCCTTGTTAAAGGAAAGGGAACTCCTTCTCACAAATTGTAGCAAGCAGCAAGTCATAAACACTGTTAAATTTTACTACCTAAACTACCTACTTCACATGTGGCCCTCTGATTTTAAGGCTTGTCATAGGTGTCTGTCTTGGAGCTTGAGCCTTCAAAATCAAGTAAGCAATGGCTACCATTGAACCCTGGTAAGGTATAGGCTTTGCCTTATTGATGTGGAGTCAGTCCATACAGGTAGATGGTGGAAAAATGATTCAGTTGACCGTCTCTTCTATCTGGGACTCTCTTTTGGTGAGATTCCTGCATTGAGTTCCCAGATCTGCAGACCTGCTGTGCCTATTATGAGGAGGTCAGGCTTTCCCTGTTGCATTTAATTTATATTATGTAGAATGAAGCAGTAGGAGTGGAACACTCTATATAAAATACAGGAAAACCTAAAACTCCCAGGAGGATAGATACCAAGCACAGCAAACTCTTTTATTTAATTGATATATACCATTTCAGTAGGCTGTCCTATCAACCTTTCACTATTGGTCATAAGACCAGGTATCTTCAGTTTAGTATCTTAGAAGGTAGATACTGTAAAGTCTATTGTTGTTCTTTTATTTCTGAAATGTATTGTATTTTATTTATTTATTACAGGTACTTGTATAGCTTTTCATTCACAAGCACAGAGGTTCACACCATAGATTTTACTTGTATAGCGCTGTCAATTTACGCAGCACTTTACACATATATTGTGCATTCACATCAGTCCCTGTCCTCAAGGAGCTTACAATCTAAGGTCCCTAACTCCTATTCCAAATATATTGTATTTTTTTTTTTTTTTTTTTAATTTCCATTTTCTAGCTTCATTCCTATGCCAAGGAGAGCAGGAACCTGGAGATGGGGAGCACCCATTGTCTGAGTACCAGTGGTTCCATGGTACACTATCACGACTTAAAGCAGCCCAGCTTGTGCTTGCAGGGGGCACCAACAGCCACGGTGTCTTTTTGGTCAGGCAGAGTGAGACTCGGAGAGGGGAGTACGTGCTGACTTTCAACTTCCAGGGCAAAGCCAAGGTCAGTCACTGTTTATCTCTACTGTGCCGACTCTGTCTTTCTTCTTTCCACAAAGGGTCATTTCCACTCCCTCTCTCCTCCCATAGCACCTCCGCCTGTCCCTGAACGAGGATGGCCAGTGCCGAGTGCAGCACCTCTGGTTTCAGACCATCTTCGACATGCTAGAGCACTTTCGCGTGCACCCGATACCTCTGGAGTCAGGGGGCTCAAGTGATGTCACCCTCATCAGCTACGTGGTGTCTTCTCAAAGGTTGCATGGTAAGTGTTCTTCACGTTTACCAGCAGCACATATGTCATTACTTATCTAATTTCAGTGTGGTGGCACACAGCCATGTTTTTTTTTTCAGCTGGAGATTTATACAGCTGCTTATATCCATGTATTGAACCTCTTTTAAGAGGCCCTAAAGTCTACTTCTAACCAAAGTTTTTTTTATTACAGATCCCTCTGTTACCCTGTCTCTAATTTGACATGAAAGGCTGTGCCATTAACAGCAGCTCCACTCTTTTCTAATGGGCTGTAAAATAGCTTAAAGTGAATCTGTGGCAAGACTATGGACATTCAAGTATTTACATATTCTTAAGAAGCACTAAATGAGGTTTAAAACAAACCCCCATTACTCTCCCCAGCCCCAGGCATTGTTGACCAATCAATGCTCAAGTTTTGCAAAATAATCATTGATGCCATTAACCTCTTCATGATCGCGTTTTAGCCAAGTAACGGCTACAGCACGGTCGTGCGTTGCGGGGGGAGGGTCACATAACGTCCTCCCGTGATTGCAATTCTCGCGCGGCCCTTGCTGTGTGCATCCGCAGGCATCTGTGATCGCTGTGCCCTTGAGAGACAGCTGATCACAGATCGTGGTAAAGAGCCAATCACAGCGGCTCTTTACCACGTGATCAGCTGATTACAATGTGAACACTATTTGCCAGTTATCTGCATTCCTCTTCTCTGACAGCGTGTGTGTAGAGGAGAGACGATAACCAGCAAATCCACACAGGGGACATCTACACTGATAATCGGGGCACTGATCATCAGTGGAGCTGCAAAAGTGCCCATCAGTGCTGCCAGTCAGTGCCACCTATAAATGCCTCTTCATTAGTGCCCATCAGTGCTGCCAGTCAGTGCCACCTATCAATGCCTCCTCATCAGTGTCCATCAGTGCAGCCTCATCAGCGCACATCAGTGAAGGGGAAAAATTACTTATTTACAAAATGTTATAACCAAAATTAAAAAAAACTTTTTTTTTTTCCTAAATTTTTGGTCTTTTTTCATCTGTTAATCAAAAAATAAAAAACCTCAGTGGCAATTAAATACCACCGAAAGAAAGCTCTATCTGTCTCAAAAAAAATGATAAAAATGTTTGGGTACAGCGTTGCATGACCGGCAGTTATTCAAAATGCAACAGCGCTGAGAGCTGAAAATTGGCCTGGGAAGGAAAGGGGTGAAAGTGCCCTGTAGGCAAGTGCTTAAAGAGGACCTTCCACCTTCCCATGGAAAATCTTGCCCAATCCCTCTTTACCTTTTTTGCTGTTCATTTTAGAATAAACATTCTTACCAGCCTAGCGAATCGCAGAGTGCCCTCTTGTTATCCTCTCTGCTGCAAGCCCAGGCCTGTGCCCCCATCTCTTCTTTACCATTGGCATAGCTGTCACTTCCTGGTACCTTTGTGTATGTGATTTATCTGCGCACGAGTGTGTGAATAATTAAAACTCCATGCATAAAGTGAAAAAAATAATTTGCATGTGCATAACAATAAATTCTGCATTATCACCAATAGTTTATCTGTAATAACCAGTGTCTGGGATCTGATGTTCTATGTGTTTTCAACAATCATCAAAAAATCTGAAAAACTCTCAACAATCATAAACGATAAAACAGCAAAGTACATATAATCGTGAATGTAGTGATATATATCACTCCCAGTTAAGTGCTGCAAGAACGTGCAAGTACAAAACGTCTCCACCACAGTGAATCCATTATTTGCAAATTCTCACCTCTCTGTATTGACCTCCCACAATAAAGGTCAATATACGCTCCAACACTAGATGGACTCCTTTCCTTCTGAATCAGCAAGGACTCTGAACCTCAGCAGCTCAGGTGGGTGGAGGGATGATTCAGTGTGTATTTACATGTTAAATGAGAACCTATGTAGTGCTCACTGTTATTTTATTTAAAAAAAACGTAAAAATAAATAGCCTCTCACAAAAGGGGAAGTTCTGCTTTTTCTTTTTTCTTTTTTTTTTTTTTTGGGTTGGGGAGGAGAGGGTACCTGCTCCAGCTTCCGATCAGATAGCCCCCCATCCACAGCCTCTTGGGACATGTGATAGGTCCCAGGAGACTGCGGGATCAATCGCATGGTGCAGCTCGGCTCACACATGAGCAGTAGTCAGCTGGTTGGATGCCGCAAGGAGTCACAGTCAGCTGCCCACTGTTAGGATGCCCGTGCATGCACCTGAAGACCAGCAAAGGGCCGGGTTGGGTGAGGGCATCACTGGATCCCTGCACAGGTAAGTGCGTGTTTTTTTAAAAGTCAGCAGCTAAAGTATTTGTAGCAGCTGACTTTTACATTTTTGTTTACAGGGTGAAGAGCCTCTTTAAGACCAGACATGAGCCTATATAGCTTTAAGGATTGGATCCTTCAATGTTGGATCCTTCATTGAAGGATCCAATCCATTGCCATCTACCCTGGTTACAGATGGGAACTTTATGAAGCTATATAGGCTCATGTCTAGTCTTAATGCATGTGTTTAGGCTTTTTATTTTGTGGGTTTAAAAAAAAAAAAAATCTATATATATATATATATATATATATATATATATATATATATATATATATATATATATATATATAATATTTATATTAATAACAGTAGGCACTGTATGGGTTCTCGTTGTCTTTCAACACATAAATACACACTAAATTATCCATCCGCCCACCTGGACTGCTGAGGTTCTTCAAGAGTCAGAGTCCTTGTTGATTCCGATGGAAAGGAGTCCATCTATTGTTGGAGTGCATATTGACTTTTGTTTTGGGGGTTAATAGGTGATTCAACGTGGTGGAGGTGTTGAAACGGCAAATGCTTGTAAACGCGGTAACTCGCCTTTAGCCGCGTTTCGTTTACAGGTGTTTTTAATGAAGATACATTTTTGACTATTTGAAAAAAAATATATATTTTTTTAAACGCGGCAAACAGATGGTTTTAAACGTCGTTTACTATCTGTCAAGTTAAATAGATCAGGGGAGGTTTTAAAACGTCCCGTGTACATGAAGCCTTACTTGCACATTCTTGCAGCACTTACCTGGGCTGTTGCAGGGGACTACTACATTCAAAATGATATGGACTTTTGCTGTTTTATTGTTTGGTTGAGAGTTTTTTTTTTTCGGAGTATGTGATGATTGCTGAAAACACACATAGAACATCAGATCGGACATTAACTATTACTCACAGATAAACTATTGGTGATAGTGCAGCATTTATTCTTTATACACATTCCGGTTCTTGCAGTCCCCCTTTTCCGAATGATGCAGTGACAGATCTCGTGTATAAGCAGACAGATCTGGCATTGTGATGTGGAGTTTTGCAAGTTAAATATTGCACAATTTTAGTGCTGGAGGAACAACAACATCTTAGGTATCCTGGGGCTGCAGTGACTAAGCTCACCGCTTTTTCCCTCTCAGCATTGACTTGGCAGCCTTTTAGTGGTTGTAAACCTTCAGGTGTATTTTTTTTTTTTTTTTTATAAAACTAACAATCATGCCTATCCTTACCTGCTCTGTGCAATTGTTTTGCACAGAGCAGCCCCAATCCTGTTCTTCTGGGGTCCACCACCGGTGCTCCAAGCCCCTCCTCTTCATCGCCGCTTTCCTTGGGGGCACCCGGGCAGGCTCGTTCCCGAGTCCCGCTACTGCTAATTTAATGTTTGCTAAAAAAATATGTAGATATTTGAAAGTCCATGGCCTGGCCACATATTCCCTTTATGTTAGCAGGAGGCAATAGGTTGACTTAAACATCCATACTTGTTAACTGGACTGAGGCACATGACCTACAATAAGCACTCCTTAGAACATTTTGCGCTGCGCTTTTTGGCTGGAAGATCGGCTTCTGACAATTGTCAGCATAAAATATCAGTCTCTCCCCATCTCAAAAGAGCTGAACAAGCTTTTATGAAAAGCTGTGGACAGTTTACGATCAACTGATCTTCACCTTGACACACTCAGACTGAAAATCCAGCCCACGTGCCATCACTTTTACAGATCAAGCTGACCTTAGTAGGTCGGGAACGTTTTTTGCTCTTTTTTGAAAAGTGGAATCCTCCTTTTTCAGTCTGATTTAATTGAACATTATCATCATGTGACCCGCAATTGGTTCTTGGAATTTGTTGTTGTTGGTTCTGTTGAGCAGATAAGATGTGAAGTCCGTAGCGATAGGTCTGCATTTTCTATACAAAATGGCTACCAGAGGAAGTCACATATGCTCAGCAGAGGAGATGTCTCAAAGTGCTTTCTCCTCTTCCCCCCTCCACATGCATTACTCTTCCCCCGCTCCCCTTCCTCTCCACTCCATCCTCTTCTCTGATTGGGCACCATCTGTTCTTTGCAGGCCGAGACAGGGCTGACAGTAGAACGACCGTATGTGAGGTCCCTCACCGCATCCCAGACTCACCATCAAACCCCATCTCCATTGGAGCGAATGACTGTATGTAAGTGCTGACTACAACCATTCATGCCCCATTTGTGTCCCTTCCCACAATCCCCTCCCAGGGAGGTGAGAGTTAGTGGGGGGGTGGCGGTGGTGGGTGGACCTGTGCCGACACCAGGCATTGTGGGTTTTTCTAATATCTGGGAGTGTACATAGTAGCCAACTGGCAGAAGAGTTGCAGCTCCCAGCATTGCCCTGATAAGGTGTGCTGGGACTTGTAGTTTCTTAATAAATGCAAGACTGCACACTACACATCACCTAACTTACATGAGGCTTTCTGTCTTTGTAGAACACCACAATGTTAGATTACCAGTCACCAATGGCTTTGAATATTCAGTTTAACAGTTTTGCTTTTTTGATCATGTTATGCACCCTAATGAGCTAGGAGACCTCATGTATTATCATAATTACACAACAACTGTAAGCCCTCTGGATGTTGTCTTCAGAGTAAGTAAGGCTAAATATTGGGATAATTATACAGTTTTCATAAGAAGACTAATACAACCACAATCATTTAAGAAATAATATTGAAATTCTTACTAGAAGCCCATCTCAACTTGCTCTCTGTGTGATTCAGTCTAATAAAGAATCAAGCGGTTTTTACATAAGGAGGTATTGGCTTTCTATGTCCAACCAGTATTTTACTTATTATTTTTTTTTTATATATAATGTGACAGCAGACAATATTCTACCCATTACCTCATGATACCTTAAAAACCCTTGTTTGCTACCATTTGTTCTGGCAAAACCATTTTTTGTAATTGCCCAATGGGTATCCTGGGGTCCATACAATCCCTGTAATCACCCAGCGTTGATATTGGGGCCTATACCATGCCTGTAATCACCCAATGGGGCGCATGGGGCCTACACAATGCCTGTGAGCACCAAATGGGGAACATGGGGCCTATACAATGCCTGTAATTACCCAGCGTGAATCCTGGGGCCTATGCAATACCTGTAATCATCCAATGGGGATCCTGGGGCCTATAGAGTGCCTGTACTCACCCAGTGGGGATCCTGGGGCCTGTACAATGCCTGTAATCACCCAGTAGAGTTCCTGGGGCCTATACCATGCCCGTAATTACCCAGTGGGGATCCTGGGGCCTATTCCATGCCCGTAATCACCCAGTGGGGATCCTAGGGCCTATACCATGCCAGTAATCACCCAGTGGGGATCCTGGGGCCTATACCATGCCAGTAATCACCCAGTGGGGATCCTGGGGCCTATACCATGTCTGTAATCACCCAGTGGGGATCCTGGGGCCTATACCATGCCCGTAATCACCCAGTGGGGATCCTGGGGCCTATACCATGCCCGTAATCACCCAGTGGGGATCCAGGGGCCTATACCATGCCTGTGATCACCCAGTGGGGATCCAGGGGCCTATACCATGCCCGTAATCACCCAGTGGGGATCCAGGGGCCTATACCATGCCCGTAATCACCCAGTGGGGATCCTGGGGCCTATACCATGCCTGTAATCACCCAGTGGGGATCCAGGGGCCTATACCATGCCCGTAATCACCCAGTGGGTATCCTGGGGCCTATACCATGCCTGTAATCACCTAGTGTAGTAACATACTCCCCTGTACTAGGGTGACAACATTCATTCACCAAACAGTTTCAGGATAACAAAAACAAGATCAGACTATGGATCCAAACTTCTCTCCTATTCCACATAACATATAGAGGCCAGGTTCTGTAGTTCTCAGACACAACTGAGACCCATGTAATTCATAACTTCCTGTGCTCTCTGGTAGTGCTCACTGTTATCAGCTTACAAGATTTCTGTTCGGATCAACAGGTATATAAGTTTTTTTTTTGCAATGGTATATTTGGCCTTGAACAAGATTTCCCCCTGCAGAGAGCAGGTGTTAGTAAAGATGGGAAGATGGGCGTTGTTTGTGGCCAGTCACTCGCAAGCAGGGGGGCTGGGGATGGAGCATTTCTCATATACATAGCTAAACGAAGCAGAGAGAAGGCTAATAGAATATTGAAGGTAGCCACACGGTGTAATTTCTTGTCACATGTAATGTACACTATGCATGCTGGGAAAACTGTAGTCTTTGGAGATGAGAATATAGCATGTCTTGTCTACAGTAAAGAGCGACCTGCTCACGATTTTTAGTTCCACTTTAACCCCTTCCTGCACACGCCATCATTGCTTTAAAAAGTTCTAGATGCCCAGGGAGTGGGCAGTGTGGTTGATCATGTGTCCACGGTGATTGGTTGTCACAGTTAGGATGATCGTGAGCCGGTCCCTCCAGCTATCGATCCTTAGTCAGGACCGAGAGCCGTCTCTGACAGCTCCGTCTCAGCACAGAATCTTTGGCCGCTCAGCGACGTATATGTGCAGCATGTGGGTGTTAAAGCTCACCCTTTTGCTGCCACAAATATGTCTCACACAGGCGGCAACAAGTTAATGTCCATTCTGGACACATAGGCTGCCTCCTATCTTCACCCTAGATATAAGAAGGTGGGAAGTAGCGGCAGGGTGACTTAATCAAAGAGCAAATAATTTAAAAAGGAGCTCCAGTCCTTTTTGTGTATTAAAAGTCAGCAGCTAAGAAAAAGTGTAGCTGCTGACTTTTAATAAACACACACTAACCTGTCCCATGGTCCAGCGATGTGGCCGCCCGAACCATTGCTTCTTTCCTCTCCCCGGTGCCGGCATTTCAACTGTGGGCACCAGGCTGACAGGTTGTGGCTTCACAGCCAGGTACGCATGCGGGAGTCGCACTGCGCCTGCGGTCTTCTGGGACCTTTGACGAGGACTGCAGGGTGGGAGGGGGAGAGGAGAACTTCCACTTGGATCACCTAGGCAATCCGCGCAGAAGTGGGAGCGGGTACCTGTCAAACATAGGGGGGGTTAGTGTTTAAAGCAGAACTTCCTCTTTTGGGTGGAGCTCCGCTTTAAGAGGAGAGGTGATGAATGTCTATTAGGAATGTGTTAAAAATCTGACAAATTCCAACTTTAGGCTCTTATTTCTCCTCCCTTTATTGCAGGATTCTGAAGGTTAAGCCGGCCATAGATGGTTCGAATCTCAGGCAGTTCAGTAGGGAGCGTCGAGATTCAATCCATCTGTGGGCAGGCTGATTGTACCCAAGACGCTCCATCGATCGACTTGGGTACAACCAGCTTGTCTGATTACTAGATGTATTGTCAGTGGCTTTAGCCGCTGGCAGTAATCACTGCGTTCTAGAAGGGGTGGCTACCTGCGCCCCTGCTGGAAGAATACAATAGCTCTGCGGAAGGTGTTGATGTATTGATGAGGGAATCAAGCAATTTTCTTTCATGCGACCCATGTTTGCAGGAAAGTAAATTGCATAATCTACTGCCTGCCTTAGATGTATGGCAGATGAATGGTAATACTGGCAGGATCAACAGGCATTTACAGTGGGAAGTTAGAGAAACAAACAATGCAGTCCTATTGTAATGGGCAGCTTGAATCATGTATGTGATTTTATTTCTTGCCTATAGTTCTACTTTTTTGTTTCTGTGCTTATTACGTTTGTAAGGAGCTCTCACTTTCTTCTCTGGTGAATAGTTGGATTATTTTTCAAGAGATAAGAGTTTTATGCCCTTTTCTGCATCTGTAGGACACCTCCTGTGATCATTGCAAATTCCTCTTTTTGTGGTAGCATTTGAGTTGATTTTATACTTAAACACCAGCTAGATCTATATTCATGATGGTGTTAGTTTGGCTAATGACTGTGTGTCTTACTTTTTTTTTTTTTTTTCTTTTCCTGTTTACAGAGGCAGCCAGCAGCCGTAATCCTCCCCCACTGCCCCCCCACCCTTTGTCGCGGCATCATAGCGCAGAGGGGAACATGCAGCCGCCCTGGTACCCGCCCAGCACCTCCCCTCCAGAAGATTCTGTGATCAGCCGGCCTCCTCCAGAGCCTCCGATCACTCAGCACGAGGAGGGCGCATCACCTGTCGAAAATCAGGAGGAGGCCGCAGTCCGCCTGCAGCAGTTGCAGCCGGGGGGCGCCAGCTCGGAGGATATGAGCGATGCCAATGCTGCTTCACGCGCACGAGCTGTAAACAACCAGTATTCCTTTGTATAAGCGGGGTCAGGCTAAGTAACAGACCAATTTGGTTGCTGGATCTTTCTCCCATCCTGCTGTTTTGCAGCTTGCCTTCCCAGGCAGAAACACAGTCTCTTGTTTTCTGATATAGACACACTAACGTGGCTAGACCAGAGATACCAGAGTGCGCAAACCCACTGCAGCCCCTCCCCTGTATGTGAATAATATAGGAATCTTTCAAATACACTACAGTTCGGTGACACCGGGCACACACTAAAATTCATACTAACAGGTCCATTCAAGGTCTGCTAATATGGTACACTACACCCTTTACAGAGGAGGGTTCACCTCAACCACAGTGTTTCTGATTGCTTTTCCTGCTTACACACTAGACCGGTCATTGTTAACCAGTGTTCCTCCAAAGGATGCTAGAGGTTCTGTGGCTGACTGAGCTCCTATCTGATGGTGCCTACCTAGTTCCAGGGCCAACAACACTTGGTAGAGCCAGCAGCATGGCACCAGTGATCTTTTTAGGCTGTCTGTAACAGTGGCATTCTAACCATCACTGTAAGGGGAGCATTCTTCCTACTGACCAGCCATGTTATGGGCATTTTTCAAACTGGCTTGGCGTTTAGCATGCGGCTCCTGAGATCTGAAAATTATCTCAAGGGTTCCTCTGGGGTAAAAAGATTGAAAGAGGCTGTTCTTGACTCCTTCCATGTAGCCAGTGAGTTCAAAGAGAACCGGTCATAATTGAAATAATGCAAGCCGACTTACTTCTAAAAGGTTTATATCTGCCCTAATTTGAAGCAACACTTATTGTTGTTGGAGCCGGACTATTTGGCTTGAAGCTTAGACAGAATTGTAGAGTGTGCTGCTCTCAAGCCCTAGGTTGGGTCACTCGCCTGGGTGCTAAACGCTGGTGGGGGCTCATCCTTTACCCAATAAATCTAGGAAGGGAAATCTGCACTCCAAGAACATTCAGACACTGACAATGTTTACCCAATGAGTACCTCGTGCAAGGCAACAATAAAGTTGTCAACGTTTGAACTTTCCTGGAGGTCAGCTGCCTTTTATCTTCTTCAGCTTGAGGGTCAAGGGTAAGAGGTCACCTGAAGTCCCTCTCTTTCTTGTTTTCCAGTCAACTGCCAGAGCTTGTAGTCTGACTCCCAGCTTCTGAGTATGCATAACATCATGAAATAACAGGCCTAATCATTAACAGAAATGTAATACATAACTACAGTGGTTGGCTGTTTGATACTTTAATGCATGCTTGGGAGCTAAGTGACTGAGGTTAAGCAAATCCTTGAAAAAGCCCCTTTAAGGTTCAGGCAAACTCTAGCCACTGATTTTTTGATTTTTTTTTTAAGAAAGCAGCAGCTTTAAATATTTCATCAGTATACCTAATCAGTTCTAATCCTTTTAGACTGTATATTTAGCTTCTTACCTAAGTCTGCTTGTGACCGGTTCTCTTTGAAAGGGCATACACAGCTGTTGGTTGGTTTTGTCGTTGCTGTCAATGTCTGCCAATATATAATTCTTGGCTTCTTAACCTCTTGGCACTGACGGCACGCAAATATGCGGCCTCTCGGCAGGTGGGCCTTGGCGCCAAGCAACAGCATCATTTTGTGCCACACTGCAAACACAGCTGTGCCGAGAGTGCACTCCCGGCACGGTTACCCGGAAAGCTCCTGATTGCTCCTTGGGATCGGTAGCTTTCCGATCATGTGACAGCCAATCACAGTGGTCACATGATTATAAACCCGCCCCGCCTCCTGACAATTGAAACCCCTAAAAGGGCAAGGAGTCGATGTCGCCAAGGAAGGATTCTGATGAGTAACATTTGCCTTAAAAATTGCCATATTAACAGTGGCCATATATACCTCCACTTACCCTCTCATAACTCAACAGCCCTGTCACCACTTTGCTGAGCGGTGCATGGGCCTCATGATCATGTGATTACAGGATTTAGGAGCAGGTCCTGCCAGTTCCTGATCATTGCTAGGTGGATGTGAGCTGTAGGTGACAGCACAAGTCAGTGAGGGTGCTCGCAAAACACAAAAGAAGTGCACATATATGTATCGGCCCGATGTTGAGGCCTATCTCCACTCCTCCACATATATGCATACAGCTGGCGGGAAGGGGTTAAAGAACGAACAACCTTTCCTGTGAAATGTCACTTGAAGTGAAACTCCAGTCTCTGTCCCATCCAGGACAGCTTTATACATGCTGAGGATTCCAGCAAACGCTATTGGGAATCCTTGCCTGCCTTTGTCTTGTAGATATGGAGATCTAAGTGAAAGGCTTTGTCTTGGCTCCCACGCTTTTTTCCAGTGTTGTAATTAAACACTAAACCCACCAGCATCCTTCTAGATGTTCAGCACTGTGCTGAGTAGCTCACCAGAGATCAATTTCAGGGCAGTAAACCAAGTCTGGGGATGCCATATTACTGCAATGCTTGTTAATGTGACCACTGTCTCATGCTAAAGGTAGAGAGCCAGTGACAGGAGCAGGCAAGCCTGAGCTCTTAGCCCAAAAATACTGTCTGCAAACTAAATACTGCTGCCTTGGTAGCAAGGTAGGGATATTTTCCGTTAATGGGAATTCTTAGTTGCATTTTATTGGGAACCATATGCATATCCTATGAAGATAGAGGCTGGAGTTTTTCTTTAATGTGGTCCCTATTGCCTCTTATGGACAGGTACTTACTAGGCATTGAAGCCAGGGTCAGGAGGTGGGTGGTAACCTCAGAGTGAGTTAACAATAGCAGCTTCACATTTCTGTTTTGACAAGTTACCTTTAAAACAGAACTCCGGGCAAACCGCTAAATACACAGACAAAGTTTATATAAGGGCCAAATAATTAGTATTTCTGCTCATCCAGTCTTGGTTTACACAGTTCTACCATATAGCACAGTCCTGCCTGGCAGGGGAGGAGACCTGATTTTTTTTTTCTCCTCTGCAGTTCAGTAAGCCCTGGTTCACACAGTGCAGCTTTGAAATCATGGTACTTCAGCGCAATTTTTAAGCCGCAGATCAGTGCGATTTGCACCTCCCAATTTTATTGCGGCTTGCAACAGAAGTTTATGCAAGTCACAATGAAATCGGGGGGAAAAAAGCAGTGCGGGAACCTTTTTCAAAGTCGCTGCAATTTGAACAAATCCATTGCCGGCAATGAGATGCGATTTGGAACTGTCAAATTGCATGACAAGTCGCACTGGTGTGAACAAGGGCTAACGCTTACAGGTCTTGTCCCTCCCTCAGCCTGTATTTGGACAGCAGCAGACTAATAAGCCCATTTCTCAAGCTGCTCTACCCTCCTTTCAGCTCACATGATGGGCTCCTTGTGCTGCTTTTCCCCCCTACCAGCCCGAGCCTTGCTGTACAGGGACTGCAAGGGGCTACAAAAATAAACCGGTACTCACACTGTTTGCATATAAAAAAAAAACAAAAAACACATTTACGGATGCATTAATGAATGCAGCGCTATATTCCTTTGTGTCTTTTATACCTGCCTGGAGTTGAGCTTTGAACTCAAAATTATTGTGGGATAAAGTCAAATCACCGGTTCTCCTAAGTGACAGAAATTGGTATAAGTTTAAAAAAGGAAAAAGAAATCTCTTGTATTGATTTTGTGTGAAAAATTCAGGTTCAAGTGGACCTGTCACCTACATAAGATAGGAGTATGTTTTGTGTGTAGAACCTGTAATGAAGTCAGGACAACTCATCATTTTATTAAGAATGCTGCAATCTTATTGTAAATGAATTGACATAATTGTTGGCTCCACGCCAGGCGAGACGGTACGTCTCCGATTGGCAGAGTACCCTCCATAGGTACTCTAATATTTTGGTACTGAGATTACGACTTTTTATTTTTTAGGCCACGGGGATCGGTGAAACACAGTTCTCTTATCAACTCTTTCAGCTGCTAAATTTTGTCTGCTTTTCTCCAATTTATAAAAGTTCGACATGTGTCAGAGTATGAAAAAAACCGAGACAAA
Organism: Aquarana catesbeiana; assembly: GCF_042186555.1. Taxonomy (NCBI): domain Eukaryota; kingdom Metazoa; phylum Chordata; class Amphibia; order Anura; family Ranidae; genus Aquarana; species Aquarana catesbeiana. Next base: position 74,964,609 of record NC_133329.1, on the reverse strand, counting down.
AACTTTTTTTTTAATCTTTGGAAGGAGCCAAGGATAAGTTATAACCCTCAACAAAAATAATGCATGTGCATTAGAAGCTAGACAGGGGCTCGTCCTATGCCCCACACACCCAAATGGTACAAGAAAAAAAAAACAGAAAAAAAGGTCGGCAACACTCTCTATTGTTCATCACTGATAACTTTATTGATCTGGACAAAAGGACAGAGTCTCCAGCTGGGACCTCCTTCTCTGACATTCTACACCCATAGGGCTTCATCATTAAAGTGGCCTTCTTGTCCCTTTGTCCAAATTAATTTGGAATTTTAACGGAGTATCGCTGCCTTTTTTTAAAATTTTTATTTATTTTTTTAATGGTTTTTGACAGTATTTTTAATGTCTGGGTTCACTGTAGCAGGCAATATGAGAACCCCTACTTTTGGCAACACAGCAGTAAAAATTGCTGTAACATTGGAACTCTTCCTAGCTTTGGTCAAAACAAAAATTTTTTTTTTAGCTAGAGTTTCCCTTGGTAAAAGTGTAGAGCAAGGCGGGCAGCATACTAGAGCTAGGAGGGGCCCGACTCTGATCCCTGACATCCCCAAGGATGTCAGGAAGTAAAGATGCAATGACTCCCTGCTCATCAGTGTGATGGTCCGATGCCAGTTCCTGGCCAGGTCAGGAGCACACACCACCTTGCTGCTCTCTTAGGACTGGGGAAGTCCCTATGGCACTCTACAAATAAAACACACAAAAGAGGGCGCACCAGCCTAGTGCATTATCCCAAATACCTTCAAAACATACTCACTAACCGTATGATAAACATAGCGTTTCAAACTAAGTATCGGCTTTAAGGTTGCTTAATCTGCCCAGCGTACTCCAAACCACGGAAGGACATCCTTAGGATCCTAGCTGCCTTGCGTGTTTCGAGGGATGAAACCTCTTCCTCGAGCAAACTTGAAGCTGATACTTTGAAATGCTATGTTCATCATATGGTTTGTATGTCTTACTTGTAGTGGTGCACTGAAATGAAAATTTTGGTGCGGAAACCACAAATTCAGGATAACTGAAATCAACGTTTTTTTAAAAAAAAAGAAAAATATATATTTGTATAAATAACTGTATTGTATTCAGCTTTTTAATTAATATAAGTTTAAATGAATATGAATTTATTGTCTGCCTTTATCAGCACCTTTTTGAAGCGGTGTTAAAAATCCTGCTTTCTGCACCTCCCCATTGAAAACGCAGCAAAAACGCACCTGTGTTGCATTTTTTCAGTCACGTAACCTATGAAATACACACCATAAGCAAGGTAAATCGCGACATAATCGGGCACGTTTTTGGCAGCCATTATCGGCACTTTTGTTTTCTTTCGGCTCAATGCTTAAAGCCCTATTTTCGGACGATAATTTTGGCTGCCAAATTTTCGGTGCATTACTACTTAAAGAGGAAGTAAACTGCAAATAGTAAACTGCAAATTTTTTCCTATAGGTAAGCCTATAATAAGGCTTACCTATAGGTACTGAAAATATCTCCTAAACCTGCACGGTTTAGGAGATATTTCTAGTGCATGCAGCCAGTGAAATCACTGATGCATGCGCTCTGAAGGAACGGCCCACATGTGCCATTCCTTCCGAGCCCTGTGCCGTGAACGGCAGCTCCCGTGCAGGAGTGACATCATCAATGACAGCGCCAGAGCCCACGAACACGGAAGAAGCTCTGGGAAAGATGTCGGCCGTGACAGTGGTGTGCGGGGACTGCTGCAACAGCTTCGTTTTAAGGTAAGTATTTCATAATGAGCTAATATGCGATTTGTCTTGCAGGTTTTTTTGGGGTTTTTTTGAGAATTTTTTTCAGAGGTTTACAACATCTTTAATGGAATTGTTATTAAAAGGTGCGTGGGATGATGCACTAGGCTGATGCGCCCTCTTTGGTGTTGTTTTTTGTAGGCAGCACATAGTATTGTGTGTGTATATATGTGTGTGTGTGTGTATATGTAATATATACACACACTGCTGCATAAAACTGTCAGGCTGAGGACATACTACAAGAGGTGATCAGAGACTGGGGACGTAGTGATGGAGGTGTTTGAAGACTGGGGACCTAGTATAGGAGGTGGTTAAAGCCTGGGGACATACTAAAGGAAGTAGTTGGAGACTAGGGACATGCTGCAAGATACTGCTGAAGATTACTGCCATTACAGCCACTTTAGTTCTCAATGATCCCACACCCATTACAAGCTGCTGGGGCCCAAGGGCAACACAAAGTGCACCAAGGAGTCACAGGGTGGGCACCAAGGGTGTAGAGCTTCTCTGTAAAAATTTTCTGTGGAAAAATGAGCTGAAGATCTTTAGAAATCCACCATATTTTCTGCAATATACATTTTCTGAAATGTATTATTAGATAAATTGCTCAAAGCAGCTTTATTATTAGGCAAAGCTTGTTAGACTGTACTACCTATGAACATAAATGGTGGTATGTTAGAGTTTCACATTTTTTTTTTTGTTACGGTTGAATAGGGGGTGACAGTGGCCTTTTGAGAGATGTGATTATACAGTGTTTGGATGAACAGGTACAGGATAGGGGGCTCAGATAAGATTGCGGTTTGCACACCTGAACGGTTTTTGTGGGAACTCCTTAACATATGCTCTTGAGTTGAACCCGTCTCATATGACCTCCTGCACAAATCTGAATATTCGGGTATTATTCCTGGGCAGACTTACTGATGAAATATTTATATTTGCCCCGTTGTGTAGTTAAACTTTGTGTGAACCTGACATTTCAACTTGAGATTTAAAGTGGAATTAAAGGCATAAACTAAAAAAAAAATTCCAAACAGGCTGACTCTTTAGGTCCTGGTGAGGGACCTTGTGGGTGTCACACCATTCGAGCATAGGTGAGCTTTCTTGCCTGTAGTTAAACTTTGTGTTGATTTAAACAAAAAAAGAAAAAAGTATGGTACTTACATTGAATTAGGTGTCCCCCTTGTGCTGGTAGCTTCTCTGTTAATTTCTCTCCCCTCCTTTTCTCTTGGTACCCCAGCAACTGTGATCTTCCACTGCACCAGCCACAGGTACTCGTCAGTATGGCAGCACTGTGGTTTGACGCTTCTGCCCTGTAGCGTTGGGGTCCTCGGTTTAAACCCCAGCCAGGGCACTATCTGCATTGAGATTGCTTGCGAGTGCTCCCCCCCACACACACACACACACTCTAAAGACATTGGCTCCAGTCTAAATTGTCCCAAGTATGTGTATGAATGTGAGAAAGGGACCTTAGATTGTAAGCTCCTTGTGAGGGCAGGGACTGATGTGAATTTACAGTATGTAAAGTGCTGTATAAATTGGATCTATAAAAATGCCTGTATTAAAAATTATAATAATCATCATCATCATATGCTGTTATAGGCTCCCTTCAGTGCTTCTTGCTTCACTGAAAGCCAAGGCCATTGGTCATGTGATCTCTGAATAGTGGTCAGGGTTCAGACTGGGTGATCCTCCTCTTTAACATGGAACTTTAACCTGGAAATAATTGTCAGGCAGGAATTTTAATGCAGAAGAGACATACTATGTCTCCCTTGCGTTAAAGTTCTTTAGCTGTCTGTGTGCCCTGTACACTGGTCTGTGCATGCACAGCTCTGTGTACAAATTTCGGCAATGCTAAGATGAGTTACATCATCTTGCTTAGGTCAATGGAAATGGCTGAAGATTGGTACCCGGGAAAGCTGATCCGGCTGAAGATAACAGCGGCCAGTGGGGTGCTCTGGGACACCGCATCGCTGGAGAGAAGGTGAGTATAATTCCACTTTAACAGAGATCAGATGATCAACTTGTCTACGTCATGTGAGCAGAATTGAAGGGAGTTTAGAGCAGCATTTTTTTTTGGAAAGTTATTTCTGACGTACTATTTCTTATATATCCATGCTACGTGAATATGTCAATATAGATTTATATTGACATTTGATGATTTTACTTTAAAACTAATGATGCCTGCAGTTACCACTCAATGCTCTGCGGGTTCACGGAGTTCTGGTGCCTTTGATCTAATATTTGGTACAACACCTACAACTCTTTCTAAACCCAGTATTTTCCTCATGTCTATCCTCCAGCAATAGGCTTTTTTTTTTTTTAGAGGACCTCCACTCAGCATTATATGCAGGTGGCCTGGCCATGAAATATGGTCCTATTCTCACGCAGAACGTACAGACCTTTTATTTGAACTCCTTAAAAAAGAATCCCAGGTATGGTTTAATTTTTTACATGGTTACATTAGTTCGGCTTGGACCGATGTAACTATGTATATACCATACCTAGCCAACCCCCCCTGGAAAATGGAGATCGCTGAAGTAGACACTGCTAGTCCAGTCATCTCCACTTGCTTCTGGGTCTCGTGTTGATTGGCGAGCCTGAGGAGGTTGGCTGCTCATCACGGGCACCGTTCAGAGAATGCTTTCTGAATGAATGTAAAGCATTCTCTGGTTGGACGAGGTGAGGCGGTGACACCACGTAGTGGACGTGTGTTTTTGTTAGGGAAGCCCTTGCATTTGTATTGGTTGCCTAATAAACCAAAAAAGTGCACGTCCCCTTTTAATAATATAAATATATATTTTTATTTTTTTCACAACGCATTGTATAGCGTTGACAAGGTGCATTGGGATGCCATCAAGAATGAATGGCGGCACATCGGCGTGCGTTTTCATGCATTAACTGTGAACACAACCAGAGAGATCCGATATAACAGCCCACTGGATCTCGCAATGTCTCTTTTTTTTTCTTAGTGATTACACACTACAATGTCATGTAATGCTAATGAAACCGCCGCTATTGAATGCCTATCACCCTGCAGACTGGGGCTAGTTAGACCCTACACTGAGAACATCCCAACAGTTGTCAGCAGTGCCGGACAAGGTCATCTAGAGCCCAGGGCAAACATACCAAACCCCCCCCCCCCCCCCCCCCAAGATGTATGAGCATTATGTGTCAACAAAAATCCCCCCACAAAAACACCAAGCACTAATCTTCATGCCTACCCCCTAAGTATAAACTCCCCTTCCTCTCAGTACAAATCCACCACCTGCTGAAATCTCCCCTTTCAGCACAAATCTTTGCCCCCTCCCCACCAAAAAAGATTCACCCCTTCTAGCACAAAACCTCTACCCGTAAAATTTTCCATCTTGGTACACATCTTCTCCCCGCCCCCCCCCCCCCCCCCCAAATTCTAACCCCCTCCTAGCACAAATCTTGTCAACCCCTTCCCTACAAAAATCAACACTCTTGGCACCCCCCACCGAATTTCCCCTCCTAGAACAATACTGCCACCCCCCCCCCCAATTTTGCCCTTCCAACACAACCCCCCCACCTCACATGATACCACAGTGCCCAGGGCAGCTGCCCCAACTGCCCACCCCTTGTCCCGGCCCTGGTTGTCAGGTCTCACAGAGCATAACTTCAGGATCTTCATCAGATGGAGTCAACATTTGCTGCTATCAAATTAATCTTGTTCATCAGTAAGCCTGCTTTGATTAAAGATTATGGGGTCTATGTATAAATGTATATTGTCTTTGTACAGATGTGATAAACATTTGCGCAATTGGGGGGGGGAATTGCTGTACTTCCTCTGTGTGGTTCCTATATTGTCAGCTCCATCTAGTAGCCATATTATACTTTTTCCTGATTTAAGGTACTGTATTTCGTGGGGGGAAAAATACATTTTGGCTACTAGATGGTTCAGACGATATAGGAATCTCACTTAATAAAGGAAGTATGGCATTTTTTGCCCTGATTATGCAAATGTTTATCACATCTGCACAACAAACAGGCCTGTAGGTATTCAGATTCTTGCATAAGCATTAGTTGCGACCTGTTCTCATTAATGCACAGATATCTGGCACCATCGATTCTTGTATACTTTTAAATTTTGTCCTCTATCTGGGATTCCACCTTAATACCTATTGGTTCTACTCACAAAATAGCTTCTTCGGTTGCAGACATGCAACAGGTACTCGGAGAGAGTGCATAATCAGTCCGTCATTTCAATTTGATGTTTAATTTACATTTATTTTGACATGGGCGTGGTATGCTTTTAATTCTGCTATATATGTGTGTGATATATATATATATATATATTACACACACTATTAGTGTATATATTACTCCCATTAAAACACTATATATATATATATATATATATATATATATATATATATATATATATATTTCTCCCGATTTAAGTAATCCTTTTTTTTGTTTTGTTTTTTTAATTTATTTTTCTACTGTGTAATAGTGATAATAGGTACCTTTTTTTTTTCTGAAGCTGTTTTTATTTTATCTAAAGGTTTTCTGTTTGTTTATTTTGCATTTGTAAAACCGTATTTACCTTTAAAATCTATTTGCCTAAAGTATATCTTTAAATTATTTATTATACGGAAAAAAAATTGTTGGATCGGTTTTTAGATACAAAAACAGAAAAAAAAAAAGAAACAAAAAAACGGAGGGAAAAAAAAAAAAAAGTTTTCTCCGAAACACAAAAAATGTATTGTTTAACAAGAATAAAAACACTTAACTAAGCCTTTCTCTCCCGTGTGTTCTGTTTTCTTTATTATCACAGTGGATGCAGAGTCTGTCTGCATACAGACAGAATTAGGGCGCCATTTACACAGGTATTTTGCCATGCTACGAATCCTATTGGCGGGAATCTACTGATTGTTGCTGTGATTGACCGCTGTGTGCGGACAGCAGACGCTGCTGGGCCCGTAGCCATCGTGTGCAATGATAGGCTGTCGGCGGTTGTAGCTATTCGTGTACGCTGATGAAACTGCTTTGATGGGTGGGTTTCAGTCTGGAGGAGTGGGCAATCCCTGGCAGGCAAGCGGGCTTTATATTCATGCAGACCACTCTAGCTAATGCCCACACGTGATGCTTAGCCTCCATGATTAAGTGAATGAGAGGGGTGGACCGGGGGCAGTCAGGCTGAGAAAGAAAGAGTTAGATGATGCTGGACATCTTCCAGCCAGGAAAATGAGGCGGGCTCTATCTGACTTTCTGCAGCTTCTAATGCACATTGTGAGCAGCGGCGTATGTTACATACTCCTGACCTCTGCACTCTGAGGAAATATGGGGCCTGTAGATTACGCATGTATTTGCAAATTTGTGCAAATAAACCCTTGTTTTTAAATGCATACTGTTACACAGATTAATCTGGTTGATAAGTAGAGCTTGGAATTTTTCCAAGGATTTTACCTTGGCTTTTATTTGATATGCGTTGCCTTCCAATGCTCCTTGCTGCAAAGGCCAGTTATAGGTGAGGACAGTAGCACATTTTTTGCACTATGAGGATATAAGTAGTATTTAACTCAGAGGTCAACAATATATATAAAAAAAAAATGCAGGGATTAATAGTAAGCAGCTGCTGTGTTGAAGACACCTGATGTAAGGAGGGGGGGGGACTATGGTGGGAACACCTGATGTAAGAGGCCACTGTGATGGTGATACCTTATGTACGGGGGATGTCTATTGGGGAAACCTTATTTAAGGAGGTGATGTTTTGGGGGCATCTAAAGTTAGAGGCCAATGTATTAGGGACACTTGATGTAGGGAAGTGTTGTAATGGGGACACTTGATGTAGGGGGCAGTGTGGTGTGATCACTCTGATGGGGACACCTTATGTACAGGGGATATCTGATTTATGTGACAACTGTTATGGTGACAACTTATGTACAGGGGGTCTCGGATGGGCACACCAGATGTTAGGGGGCAATGTGATGAGGGCATCTGAAGTAAGAGGGCACTCTGATGGGGACCTTTTAATGTACAAGGGGGCACAATGATGGGAGAAAAACACAATAATGTAAAATGGAACTTTTACATATGCCTTTGAGAACCACTCTTACTCAGTGATCTATATAAAAGACCAAATCTTATTATGCACATCAATAATAAAAACATTTATTGAAAAACTCTTTGGAGTTATACAAAGAAAACCTCCAAAGGGTTGCAAATCCTGTCAGATTTGTAAAACTGCAATTCGAGTTTGGATCAGTCTATGTGCTTTGCGGGAACACCCCCTTCATCAGCACCATGCAGACTACAGACACGTGCACTTACACGTCCTACACCTCATTTAAAGTCCCAACCTTTTTCTTTGTTTGCAAACTACATAAGGTCTTCTGTTTACATAGATCAGGCTATAACAAAGAGAAAAGGATATCGGTAAACTGTTACCAAGATTCAGAAAACACAAAAAATCATTTTAACTATCTTCAATGGGACAAAATGAAGGAAAAGAGATAAAAGAAAACATTTTATAATATATATAGTATACATATCAATTAAGTCTTTTGCACATATATATGCATATTTATTAGGGATGAGCTTTGTGTTCGAGTCAAACCCATGTTCGTCTTGAACATCGCATGTTCGCCCGTTCGCCGAATTGCGAGCGATATGGGCCGTTCGCGCCAAATTCGTGTGGCGCGTCACGGCCCATAATTCACTGCGGCATCGCAGTGCATTGCTGGCTGATTGGCCAAGCATGCACTAGGACCCACATGCTTGGCCAATCACAGCGCCATCTGAACAGAGAGCCGTAATTGGCCAAAGCTTTGGCCAGTTATGGCTCAGGGGATTTAGTACACGCCTCACACTATATAAGGCCGCCTGCACGGCGGCCCTGTGTAGTGTGTGTTCCGGCCTTGAAAGAGATAGACAGAGAGACCGTGTCATTTGATTTAAGTTAGATAGATTAGGCAGGACAGTCAGTGAGTTAGCTGCACTTACAGTGTATTGTGTATATATATATACATCCCAGGTGTTGTGTGTGTGGGTATATATATATATATATATATATATATATATATACACACTGTATTCAGTTTAGCTAGATCCGTTCCTGTTATCTTGCTACTGACAGACAGGCTTGTCTTGTTACAGTATTTACAGCTACCTGAAGAAAATTGCTGGTGTTCTTTTGATCCTATTAGTACCACAGTCAGGCAGCTAGAATATTTACAGTTAGTGTAGTGTGTCCTCCTCACAGTGTTCAGCTAAAACTACAAGTTAGTGTAGTGCGACCTCTGCACAGTGTTCAGCTAAAGCTACAAGTTAGTGTAGTGCGTCCTCTGCACAGTGTTCAGCTAAAGCTACAAGTTAGTGTAGTGCGTCCTCTGAACAGTGTTCAGCTAAAGCTACAAGTTGGTGTAGTGCGTCCTCCTCACAGTGTTCAGCTAAAACTACAAGTTAGTGTAGTGCGAGCTCTGCACAGTGTTCAGCTAAAGCTACCTGTAGAAGGTTGGTGGTGTTTTCTTGATCCTATCACTACCGCAGGCAGCTAAATAAGCTACACGTTAGTGTAGTGCGTCCTCCTCACAGTGTTCAGCTAAACCTACAAGTTAGTGTAGTGCGAGCTCTGCACAGTGTTCAGCTAAAACTACAAGTTAGTGTAGTGCGAGCTCTGCACAGTGTTCAGCTAAAGCTACCTGTAGAAGGTTGGTGGTGTTTTCCTGATCCTATCACTACCGCAGGCAGCTAAATAAGCTACAAGTTAGTTTTTTGCGAGCTCTGCACAGTGTTCAGCTAAAGCTACCTGTAGAAGGTTGGTGGTGTTTCCCTGATCCTATCACTACCGCAGGCAGCTAAATAAGCTACAAGTTAGTGTAGTGCGTCCTCCTCACAGTGTTCAGCTAAAACTACAAGTTAGTGTAGTGCGAGCTCTGCACAGTGTTCAGCTAAAGCTACCTGTAGAAGGTTGGTGGTGTTTTCCTGATCCTATCACTACCGCAGGCAGCTAAATGAGCTACAGGTTAGTTTTTTGCGAGCTCTGCACAGTGTTCAGCTAAAGCTACCTGTAGAAGGTTGGTGGTGGTTTCCTGATCCTATCACTACCGCAGGCAGCTAAATAAGCTACAAGTTAGTTTTTTGCGAGCTCTGCACAGTGTTCAGCTAAAGCTACCTGTAGAAGGTTGGTGGTGGTTTCCTGATCCTATCACTACCGCAGGCAGCTAAATAAGCTACAAGTTAGTTTTTTGCGAGCTCTGCACAGTGTTCAGCTAAAGCTACCTGTAGAAGGTTGGTGGTGTTTTCCTGATCCTATCACTACCGCAAGCAGCTAAATAAGCTACAAGTTAGTTTTTTGCAAGCTCTGCACAGTGTTCACCTAAAGCTACCTGTAGAAGGTTGGTGATGTTTTCCTGATCCTATCACTACCGCAGGCAGCTAAATAAGCTACAAGTTAGTGTAATGCGTCCTCCTCACAGTGTTCAGCTAAACCTACAAGTTAGTGTAGTGCGAGCTCGGCACAGTGTTCAGCTAAAGCTACCTGTAGAAGGTTGGTGGTGTTCTCATACTACAGGCAGGCAGTTGATTTTGCTAGCTGCAGTATCAGTGTATATATATATATATATATATATATATATATATATATATATATATATATATATATATATATATATATATATATATATTCTATCTATATATCCCAGCTTAGTGCAGCTACAGGCCATTAGTATGTCTGGAAGGCCAACAAGGAGAGGCAGACAGTCACAAGCCAATAAAAGAGGGCAAGCAGGCTCTGTGTCTAGAGGCAACAGTGCTGGTCGTGGAGACGGTGCATCATCATCAGCACGTGGCCGTGGGACACGCTTGGCATTTTTTTCGGCAGCTGGCCGTTTTGAGCCGCAACATGCGGAAGACTTGGTCGAGTGGATGACCAAGCCCCGTCCTCATTCTCTCTCACCCATGCTCAGGGTACTTTGTCTGGCAAAGCAGCTGCCAATGTGGCCTCTTCCCTCGGCTCAATGGCATCAGTGACTCATTCCCTAGCCCCACCATGTCCTCCTGAGGAGTCCCTCGAACTGTTTGACCACAGTGTTGGGTACATGCTCCAGGAGGATTCCAAGCATTTAGAAGGCTCTGATGAATGATACTGAGCTAGATGAAGGCAGTAACGTGAGCACGGACAGAGGGGGTGCCCAAGAAGGACAGCAATCTGGCAGTCATGCTCCCCCTGCTGCAGCATACTGCCAGGTTTGCTCCAGTGATGAGGAGGGAGGGGATGATGAGGTTACTGACTCAACGTGGGTGCCTGATAGGAGAGAGGAGGAGGAGGCACATCACCGAGGCAGGATGCCCTCCAGGGGCCAGTCTAAGGGCAGCACACTGACTGCATCACACCCCAAAGCTCCGCATGTGCAGGGTGCTGCTGTCTCTGCGCGTTATTCCAAAAGTTCTTTGGTGTGGGCCTTTTTTGAGACGAGTGCATCAGATCGCACCATTGCTATTTGCAACATATGTTTCAAGCGTATCTCGCGTGGCCAAAACATCTCCCGCTTGGGCACCACATGCTTGACCATGTGGTGCCCAAGCGGGAGATTGGGCAAAATTGCTAGCACTTCAACTGCTGCCTTTTCAGTTGGTAGACTCTGCCCCCTCCTGTGAGTTTGTGGAATGTGCGGTTCCTCAGTGGCAGGTACCCAAATGCCATTTTTTCCAGGGAAACAATGTGCTTACATTTTGCACAGCAGTATTCGCCCTTGATCGGATGATCAAGGAACGCATACATGCAGCAAGATGTACAAAGAGTCGCCTCTCCACACCCGCCGGGCATCGTACCTATTAAATTTAGTGAGAATTGGGGATTTTACCCTGTCCAAATTACCTAACAGCTAGCTTCCTGGAACTAATACTCAAGACAATACACAGGTACACAACAAGCAGCGGTGCTCCGTAGGCGTTCAAGGGGCTACGCAAGTATGCAGGCCAAAAGATGCCATGTGGTGCTTGAGCTGGTGTGCTTGGGGGACAGGAGCCACACTAGGGCAGAGGTTCTGTCAGCTCTGCAGGGGCAGGTTCAGAGGTGGTTGACGCCACACCAACTTAAGGCAGGAATAGTGGTTTGCGACAATGGCACCAACCTCCTCTCTGCCCTCCGACAGGGATAAATGACCCATATGCCCTGTTTGGCTCACGTCCTTAGCTTGGTGGTGCAGCGGTTCTTGGGCAGGTACCCGGGCTTACAGGATGTCCTGAGGCAGGCCAGGAAAGTCTGTGTGCATTTCCGCCGGTCATATAATGCCAGTGCTCGGCTGGCGGACCTCCAAAAAGAGTTTAACCTGCCCAAGAACTGCCTAATCTGTGACATGCCCACCAGGTGGAACTCAACGTTGGCCATGCTGCAGCGGCTGTACACGCAGCAGAGGGCCATCAATGAGTACCTGTGCGACTATGGCACCAGGACAGGGTCAGGGGAGCTTGGTTTTTTTTCCCCATGCCAGTGGGCCATGATCAGGGATGCATGCACTGTCCTGTCACCATTTGAGGAGGCCACGAGGATGGTGAGCAGTGACAGTGCATGCATCAGTGACACTGTCCCCCTTGTCCACCTGTTGGAGCACACGCTGCGTGGAATAATGGACAGGGCACTTGAGGCAGAACAGAGGTAGGAAGAGGAGGACTTCCTTAGCTCTCAAGGCCCCCTTTATCCAGACAGTGTTCCTGAGTGCCCGTCGATCACACAGGAAAAGGACGAGGAGGAGGAGGAGGAGGAGGAGGAGGATTATTGTGTCAGTATGGAGGTGGAGCCTGACACTCAGCATCAGCAGCAGTCTTTAAGGGATCAGTCCCAAGAAACACATGGACTTGTACGTGGCTGGGAGGAGGTGGCTGCGGACCATTTCGTCCTTAGTGACCCAGAAGACTCTGGACCGAATGCCTCAGCAAACCTACGCTGCATGGCCTCCCTGATCCTGCAAAGCCTGCGTAAGGATCCTCGTATTCGTGGTATCAAGGAGAAGGACCAATACTGGCTGGCAACCCTCCTTGATCGACGTTACAAGGGTAAGGTTGCGGACCTTATCTTGCCGTCGCAGAGGGAGCAGGAGATGAAACATCTTTGGGAGGCCTTGCAAAAAGGTCTGTGCAATGCTTTCCCAGAGACTGGGAGGTTACAAACTCCTGTTTCTGGACAACGTGTTGCTGAGGCTTCGGGCAGTCAAAGAAGGTGGCCGTCTGACCGATGTGTTCAGACAATTTTTTAGTCCGCAGCCCCAAGGTATGATCGGTTCCAGCAACCATCGCCAGCGTCTGTTTTACATGGTACAGGAATACCTAGGGGCAAGATCTGACTTGGACACCTTTCCCACCGAAAATCCTCTGGGTTACTGGGTCTTGAGGATGGATCACTGGCCAGAGCTTGCACAGTATGCAATTGAGCTACTGGCCTGTCCTGCATCTAGCGTTCTTTCGGAACGCACATTCAGTGCTGCTGGAGCCTTTGTAACCGATCACAGGGTGCGTCTGTCCACCGACTCAGTCGACTGACTGACCTTCATAAAAATGAATCAGTCTTGGATCACCACTAGCTACCAAGCACCTGATGCTGATGTAACCGAATAATTTTTTTTGAAATCTCAGATCCCTTCGAAGACTGCCTATGCTGATGCTGAGTAATTATCCTCTTCCTCCTCAATGATCATGCTGATAGCTTGTAAGAACATTTTTGGTTCTGGGCGCCGCCACCAGTGCCTAAGGCCCAATTTTTCAGCCCCTGTTTAACAGGGGCGTGTAATTACAATTTTTGATGCAATACTTTGCAGCAGGGCTCGTTTCTACGTTCCAACTAGAGTATCTGTTAGGGGTTGCAGTGTTGTGGCACCAGTGCCTAAGGCCCAATTTTTCAGCCCCTGTTCAACAGGGGCATGTAATTACAATTCTTGATCTAATATTTCACAGCAGGGCCCATTTCTGCGCCCACCAAGAGCAAGTGAGGACTTACAGTGTTGTGGCACCAGCACCACCACCACCACCACCACCACCACCACCACCACCACCAAAGGCCCAATTTTTCTGCCCCTGTTCAACAGGGGCATGTAATTAAAATTCTTGATCTAATATTTCACAGCAGGACCCTGTGAGGGCTTACAGTGTTGTGGCCACAACAACACCTAAGGCCCAAATTTCTGCTGAGTATTTAGGGCAGGCCCCTACTTTCAAACATCCAACTTACAAACGACTCCTACTTGCAAACGGAAGGAGACAACAGGAAGTGAGATGAAATCTAGGAAGGGAAATTCTCTCCTGTAAGAGTTAATATGGGAAAAACATTTCTCCTTTCCACTGATGCTTTATCACCAATCCTTGTTTCACAAAAAACCCCAAATTTTCAAAAAACATTTGTCATTGGGACAAAAAGTGAGGTGAAATCTTCTGAAGAGGAGCACAGACAACAAAACAAATGTCACAGGGGTGATAACCCTTCCCTATGTTTTCCAAAAAGCTTAAAATAGATTTTTTGGCTGGAGCTAAACACGTTAAAAATGTACCCGTTCAAAATTACAAACAGATTCTACTTAACAACAAACCTACAGTCCCTGTCTTGTTTGCACCGCCTGTATACTGCTGTTCAGAGTATATAGGGCCTGTATACTGCTGTTTCCTTTTTTAATTTGGGTGCGGGGTTCCCCTTAATATCCATACAAGACCCAAAGGGCCTGATAATGGACTGGAGGGTACCCATGCCATTTGTCTCACTGATTTTCATCCATATTGCCAGGACCCGACATTACATTAAAGCCGCAAGCAGTTTTAAATGACTTTTAAATTACTTTTTTCCTTTAAAAATTACATTTTGTGCAGGGACTGTTCTAAGCACGGGAAACATGCGCCACTTTACAGGCATACTATAGACACCCCCCAGGTACAATATTTAAAGGAATATTTCACTTTTTTTTTTTTTTTTACTTAAAGCATCATTAAAATCACTGCTCCCGAAAAAACGGCCATTTTTAAAACTTTTTTTTGCATTGATACGTGTCCCCTGGGGCAGGACCCGGGTCCCCAAACCCTTTTTAGGACAATACCATGCAAATTAGCCTTTAAAATGAGCACTTTTGATTTCGAACGTTCGAGTCCCATAGACGTCAATGGGGTTCTAACGTTCGTGCGAATTTTCGGTCCGTTCGTAGGTTCTGGTGCGAACCGAACGGGGTGTTCAGCTCATCCCTAATATATATATGTGAACCATTATCTTACCTCAACCTAAAAAAATCTCAGAGGAACATCAACGGTATTCATAAAGAAGTTTTCGTGTTTTTTTTTTTTTCTGCTATTATCCAGGGTGATGCCAATGGGAACCTAACTGTCTTATGTATGGCACCTGATGAGGACACCTGATGTAAGGGGACAAAGTGATTGGGACACCTGATGTAAAGGGATACCTTGATGGGGACATCTGATGTAAGGGGGTAGTGCAGTCGGGACACCTGATGTAAAGAGAAATGCTGATGGGGACACCCGATGTAAGGGAGTGATGTGAACATCTGTTGTAAAGGGATAATCTGATGGGGGCGCCTTATGAGGGAATCTCTGATGGGGGTACCTGATTAGGGGGCAGTATGGTGGGGTCACTCTGATGGGGACACCTTATGTACAGGGGATATCTAATGTAAGGGGGCACTGTGATGGGCACACCAGATATAAGGGGGTGATGTAATTTGTGTATCTCAAGTAAGGGGACACCTGATATAAAGGGGACATGTGATGGGGACAATTAATTGTGATGAGGAACCCAATGTAAGGGGCGCTCTGATGGGGACACATGATGTAAGGGGGTGCTCTGATGGGGGCACATGATGTAAGGGGGTGCTCTGATGGGGACACATGATGTAAGGGGCGCTCTGATGAGGACACATGAGGTAAGGAGCGCTCTCATGGGGACACATGATGTAAGGAGCGCTCTCATGGGGACACGTGATGTAAGGGCGCTCTGATGGGGGCACATGATGTAAGGGGGTGCTCTGATGGGGACACATGATGTAAGGGGGTGCTCTGATGGGGACACATGATGTAAGAGGGTGCTCTGATGGGGACACATGATGTAAGGGGGTGCTCTGATGGGGGCACATGATGTAAGGGCGTGCTCTGATGGGGACACATGATGTAAGGGGCACTCTGATGGGGACACATGAGGTAAGGAGCGCTCTCATGGGGACACGTGATGTAAGGGGCGCTCTCATACGGACACGTGATGTAAGGGTGCACTCTGATGGGGACACATGATGTAACGGGCGCCCTAATGGGGACACATAATGTAAGGGGGCGCTCTGATGGGGACACATGATGTAAGGGGCTCTCTGATGGGGACACATGATGTAAGGGGCGCTCTGATGGGGACACATGATGTAAGGAGCGCCCTAATGGGGACACATGATGTAAGGGGGCGCTCTGATGGGGACACATGATGTAAGGGGTGCTCTGATGAGGACACATGATGTAAGGGGCTCGCTGATGGGGACACATGATGTAAGGAGGCACTCCAATGGGGACACGTGATGTAAGGGGCGCTCTGATGGGGACACATGATGTAACGGGATGCTCTAATGGGGACACGTGATGTAAGGAGCGCTCTGATGGGGACACGTGATGTAACGGGATTCTCTGATGGGGACACGTGATGTAAGGAGCACTCTGATGGGGACAAGTGATGTAAGGAGTGCTCTGATGGGGACACGTGATGTAAGGAGCGCTCTGATGGGGACACGTGATGTAAGGAGCGCTCTGATGGGGACACGTGATGAAAGGAGCGCTCTGATGGGGACACGTGATGAAAGGAGCGCTCTGATGGGGACACGTGATGAAAGGAGCGCTCTGATGGGGACACGTGATGAAAGGAGCGCTCTGATGGGGACACGTGATGTAAGGGGCGCTCTGATGGGGACACGTGATGTAAGGGGCGCTCTGATGAGGACAGGTGATGTAAGGAGCGCTCTGATGGGGACACATGATGTAAGGAGCTCTCTAATGGGGACACATGATGTAAAGCAGAAATGTAATGGGGACACCTGAAATAAGGGGTACTGTTTTGGGTAGCCCAGAGGGGATCTGGCTCTGATTGGGACAACAGATGTAAGAGGAGACTGTGATGGGGACACAAAATAAGGGGGGACTCTGATGGGAACCCCCAATTTAAGAGGGCACAATGAAATGCTATGGAAATTGTATTTTGCTTATTTTTTTAAAAGACTACATACTGTATATACTAGGATCTGAGTCATAGTACAGACATTAGATCTGGACTTTCCTGCTGGACCTCCTCATATTTTAGTACCCTGATCTAGACTGTAAACATGAATCCACGATTGGACCTTCTAATTTGGAGCGCGGAGTCGTAGAATTCTCTAAAACATCTGACCCCCCATAGTGGTATTTTCTTCTGTACAGCTTCACATGAAAGCAGCCAACCTAGGGGCAGAGCTCCAGAGGATGAACAGCTGCATTCCTCAAGACCAGCAGAGGGCCACAGAGAGCACCTCTTCCCTTCTCTCCCCGTCCCCTCTATGGTAAGTCATGAGGTCAGCAAGATGGCGACGTCCATAGCAGAGCATGGGGGGAAGGTAAGGATGAGAATACAGGGTGACAGAGCTGTGTGTGGGGGGACACAAGGAAGGTGACACCTGGGGGAATCATTGTAGGGAACAGCAGAGAGGTTTTGGGTCTACAATGGAAATATGAAGGGATCCTTGTATTGTGGGATCAGTGACAACAATAACATACCTGACAACTCTCTGACATGGAAAGCTTCAATGGGGACACCTTCTACCGAAGATATATTAGGGGAGGTATGATATGTAGTTACATCACAGTGTTTACCTTTTTTTTAACCCTTTTGCTGCCAGATCCACATTTACAGCACGCAATACTACTGCTTCGGTCTCGCAAGCGTAAATTTTCATTAAAAAAAAAAAAAAATCAACACACAAACATTAATATTAGTGTACACAAACACAATATATTACCCAATGTTTGCTAGAATATGAAGGATGAGGTTGTGCTGAGTAAATAGATACCCAACATGCCAAGCTTTATATGAAATGATGCCAAACGACCCTAAACGTTCTAAAGGAGGTGCTTTAAATGCCTTTACAGTTCAGCAGAACTATGGTGTGTATATAAATGCACCGGCACAACACAATAATGTGCAGAGCCCCCCCCCTTGTATTCCAAGCTGCAGCTCAATAGTGCAAATCCCCTATGCATAAACAATATATTGATAAAAGACAAGGCACATTTATTTATTTACTAAATAAACAAAATACAATAATCATAAATGATATACTTAAAGAGGAGCTCCAGGCTCCTCCAGAAAAAAATTAAAAGTCAGCAGCTACAACTGCTGTTACTGCTGACTTTTATTATTAGGGCACTTATCTGTCCACAAATCCAGCGGTGTCTTCACCGGAGCCAATTTTTTAATCGTCTCTCGGGTGCTGCAGCTGCCATTTCGGTTAAGGGAAACCGGCAGTGAAGCCTTACGGCTTCACAGCCAGTTCCCTGCTGCGCATTGCGAATGACCCAGCGGCGGGGGTAGGAGGAGGGCGGCCGAACTTCCGGATGAGTCTTCTGCAGTAACATCCGTCAGAACCGGGAGCGAGTACCTGGTTTTGACACCCTGAATGACCCAGCGGCGGGGGAAAGAGGAGGGCGGCCGAACTTCCGGATGAGTCTTCTGCAGTAACATCCGTCAGAAGTAGGAGTGGGTACCTGGTTTTGACACCCTAAATGACCCAGTGGCGGGGGTAGGAGGAGGGGGGCCGAACTTCCGGATGAGTCCTCTCCAGTAATGTCAGCCAGAAGTGGGAGCAAGTACCTGGTTTTGACACCCTGAATGACCCAGCGGCGGGGGTAGGAGGAGGGCAGCCGAACTTCTGGATGAGTCCTCTGCAGTAATGTCAGCCAGAAGTAGGAGCGGGTACCTGGTTTTGACACCCTAAATGACCTAGCGGCGGGGGTAGGAGGAGGGGGGCCGAACTTCCGAATGAGTCCTCTGCAGTAATGTCAGCCAGAAGTGGGAGCGAGTACCTGTTTTTGACACCCTGAATGACCCAGCGGCAGGGGTAGGAGGAGGGGGGCCAAACTTCTGGATGAGTCTTTTGCAGTAACATCAGTCAGAAGTAGGAGCGGGTACCTGGTTTTGACACCCTAAATGACCTAGCGGTGGGGGTAGGAGGAGGGGGGGAAAACTTCCGGACGAGTCTACTGCAGTAATGTCAGCCAGAAGTGGGAGCGGGTACCTGGTTTTAACACCCTGAATGACCCAGCGTTGGGGGTAGGAGGGGGGCTGAACTTCCGGATGAGTCCTCTGCAGTAACGTCCATCAGAAGTGGCTTATTTGCCTCCTCCCCACCTCCAATGCCACATTTGGCACCTTTAGGGGGGAGCAGGTACCTGGTTTTGACAGGTACCCGCTCCCCCCTAAAGGTGCCAAATGTGGCATTGGAGGTGGGGAGGAGGCAAATAAGTGGATAAGGATGAGCTCAGGCGTGTTCGCAACACGCACGTGCAGAGCCCTCCAAGAAGTAGGCATTGCACAGCGCTACAGCTGCAGAGATTGGGTAAAATGTCTCACTGCCTGTGATTAGCTCTGGGCAGTGCCAACTTCCTGGCGGGCTCCGCACGTGCGGGTTGCGAACACGCCTGAGCTCATCCTTATAAGCAGAGCTTCCCCTTTTTGATGGCGTTCCGCTTTAACCTGTTGGGGTCGATGGCACACAAATATGCGGCCTCTCGTGAGTGGGCCTTGGTGCCAAGCTGCCACATATTTTCGGACCAGATTGCAAATACAGCTGTACCGAGAGCATGCGCCCTGCTCACTCCTGGCGGCTAACGAAAAGCTCCCCGATCGCAAGCAGCTTTCCGATCTTGTGACTGCCATGACAGGCAATCACGGTGATCACAGACCCCGCCCCCATGCCAAGGGGTTAAATCCCTTAATTATATGCCCATACAACAATACAGGGCCCTCCAAGTGACAAATCATATGAATAAATTCAAAACCCTTATAATAAAGTGTCCATAAATCCTTGTGATATTCTTCAAAGGTGCTTTTCATGTCATAAATCCACAAACTCAATATGTGCTTTTCCCTCCACCACATAGATAACACACTCACCAGAGCGCCATGTTATTATAGCGGTCTATATCACTTTAAATCTCTAATGGCTTCAAATGCGACAAGGAAGTTTTCCACCACTCTCAGTTAGTTCCCCGATGTAATGTCAGGAAATCACAAAAAGCCATAATTGTGTAAAACTAAAGTCTTTAAGCTTTTCCTTTTTCATTTTGGATATAATAATGGAGGGTTATAACCCTTGTCAAGGTTTTTTCATCCATCTATGTCCCTTTGTGGAAAGAATCCCTTCACTTCCTGTCCCATAGCCTAAACAGGAAGTGAGAGGAAATCCCTGCAAAGTGAGGGAATCCCTGGTTGTCACCAGAAGTAGGGCCCCTACTGGAAGATTTCCCTTCTCTTCCTGTTCTGGTGACAATCCAAAATTTGGGATTTTGTTTCACTGTTAGTGATAACAGTAAACGGGACAAATGGAGAGGGCGAATCCCCCTAACGGGGGCACTGACAGCAATAAAGACCCGACAGAGGTGCTAATCCCTAAAAAAAAAAAAAAAAAGTTTTGTCTTCAGTTATCCTTTAGTATAACCAATGGCAAAACTTTTTGTTAGCATTTAATAGAGGGGAGTTGGATTAGAATGCATTTCAGTTTTCATTGCTGTCTGTGCCCCCACTAGAGAGATTCCCTCTGTCTATTTGTACTGTTTACCATTATCATTGAAAGTGATCGAAAATCCCAAATTTTGGGTTGTCCCCAGAAAAGTAATAGAGGGGAAATCTTTACAATGGGGACACTAGTTCTGGTGACCTGGGGGTCCCCAAGGAATTCCTTTAATTTGGAGGGATTTCCTCTCATTTCCTGTTTGGCTATGGGACAGGAAGTGAAGGGAAATCTCCCTAATGGGACAAAGATGGCAAAAAACAAAACTTTATAACCCTCCCTTATTCTATCCAAAATGAAAAAAAAAAAGTTTTGCCTACAGTTCTACATTAAAGTGTTTTACAAAAGTATAAAACAGAGCAGCCCCAATCCTTCTCTTCTCAGGTCCCCCACTAGTGCTCCTGGCTCCTCCTCTTTATCCAGTGCCCCCATAGGAAGCCGCTTCCTATAGGGGCACTCATGCCGGCTCGCTCCTGAGCCCTGCTGTCTGCGTCCATAGACACAGAAAGTGGGGCATGGCCCCGCCCCCCACTACCTTGTCACAGAGTTTGTTTGACATGGATTTGCCCTGTGAGGAGGGACAGATCAGAGAGAGATGCTGCTCTCATGCACAGCACTGGGTTGGGAAGGGGCTCAGGTAAGTATAAGTGGGGGCTTTGGGGGGGGGGGCTGGATACAGAAGTTTTATTACAGTCATACATGGAGGTAAAAAATATGAAGGTAAAAAAAGACTGCAACCTTTAGAACCACTTTAAATTTATTATCCCTCATGTGATAGCCTTTTGCTGTCATAGGTTCCCTTTATCGAAACATCAAGTGTCTGTATGTCTGTAAGACCCCTGGTTTCCCCCCACCCCCCCACCCCACCCCACACACACACACACACACACACACACACACACACACACTCCACTTAAAATTGACTTCCAGGAATTCAGCAACTTTGTAAAAAGTGAAGGCACACTATGAGTCAAGTCCACAAAGGTGCATGCCACCTCCTGGACTTATCTCTATTATTCATATCTGACAGGTTTGTGGCTTTGTCAGAGCATACACTTAGATACTTGTGGCTTTGAGAGAGGAGAGAGAGGCACACATAGCAGCTATGCCCACCCTTCCCCTCTGCTGCCCATTCACAGAAGCCTTTGTATTTTGTGACTGAGTTCACATAATACAAAGGCTTTGGTGATTGGGCAGGAGGAGGGCAGGGGCGGGTATAGCAGCTGCAGCAAGTCTGCCATTGAAGATGCCAGAGACCAGAAGGTTCAGCATTGAGTCTCTGGAACTACAGCAATTGCCGTCTTCTGGGAGTACAAAAAACCTGTCAGATTTAAATAATAGAGATGAGTCCAGGTGATGCCATGCACCTTGTTGGACTTAATTTATAGTGTGCCTTCGCTTTTTACAAAGGAGATGAATTTCTGACGTTCAGCTTTAAGATAATGGAACGCAGATCATGCTGCATTAGCTTCTTCTCTAGACCAAAGCAGCCGGGAGAAGTGACAGCAGAAACTGGAATCCTTGTTGCTTCCAGGTTCTTAATAGCTAGGGAAAATCAGCTTTATCTTTTTTTCTCCTGTCCTCTTTTTTTTTTAATTATTTTTTTTTTTTTTAGACTTTCACATCTTTGTCAATCCTCTAAGCCCATTTGCTTGGGGCCACATGTTCAGTCATAAGGGGGTACCATAGTTAGGATGGGCTTAAGGAATCATTTGGTTATAGGGTGTGTTTTACTTGTATGCGCTGATCAGAGAAGTGACTGTGGCTTTTTTCCTGCAGTGGATCCTCTCCCGTGGAGTTCGATATTCAGTTCCCCGGCTTCTCAGACGCGCAGTATCCTCCACCATTAAAGACGAGAACGCCCAGCGCTACAATGTGGTGGTGGTTGGTGGAGGTCATGCGGGCACAGAGGCTGCTGCGTCAGCAGCACGGACCGGTGCCAAGACACTGCTCATCACACACAAGGTGGAAACCATAGGTAAGGATGGAGGGCACTTCAGTTGAGTTCCTGATATGATCCCTGCACAGCCTACATACCTGAACTAGATATGTTGCTACTCTTTAGCACGAGATTGGACTCAGGTAGGTATAAGGTGAGGGCTGGGGGGAGCTGAACACAGAAGGTTTTCTACCTTAAAGCGGAGTTCCACCCACTGTTTCAACTAGATCTTAAAGGAAAGACTACCCCTCCACCACTCGTTTTTGGCTATTGATTTTTTTTTTTTCTTTCTCCTTCCTACCTTTATTAAAGTACCTTGTGTAACTCCGCCCCAGCATCGCTGCGGCCCAGGGCATCATTTCCTGCTGCTCGCCCGCTGCCTTCTGGGACCTGTGTGTGTCTCAAAAGACGACTAAACCTTTCAGGAAGCGCCACGCGACTCACGCATGTGCAGTAGGAAACCGACGGTGAAGCCTGAAGGCTCCACTGCCGGTTTCCCTTAGAATGGCGGCGGCTGCACCCAATCCGATGGATGGGTCAGCCTCGGGGGGCCGACATCGCGGGCTCCCTGGACAGGTAAGTGTCCTTATTAAAAGTCAGCAGCTACAGTGTTTGTAGCTGCTGACTTTAAAAAAAAAAAATGTTGTGGCTGAAACACCGCTTTAGTGCAGAGAAGGCCTTTACAACCATTTTACCTACCAAATAGTAGCAATGAAGGATCACATGATGGTGGATGACAGGGATGGAGGGCTTCGATCCAAGGTGAGTATTTCATAATGTGCTAGTATGCGATTTTTTTTTTTTAAACAGATGGGGTTTACAACCGCTTTAAATTGTGAATGTGTCTCTGCCCTTTTACAAAGCCACATATCTGAACAGAGGGGCGTTTCTTAAATTTGATAGGGTCTGGGCAGGGATAGATGGCTTCATGTCTCACTGTAACAGATTTATTTTCACCCTTGTTTGCAGTTTTCTTTTATGTCCTATGAGCGGTTACGATATGCACCTCATGTGATATTTCAAGTTTTCTTTTTTAATAAATCTGCAAAAATGTCAACAATTCTGTGTTTTTCTGTCAATATGGGGTGCTGTGTGTACATTAATGAGGAAAAAATGAACTTAAATGATTTTAGCAAATGGCTGCAATATAACAAAGAGTGAAAAATTTAAGGGAGTCTGAATACTTTCCGTCCCCACTGTATGTCTTAATGCAATGCACCTTTTCTTGTTATTTATCACTTTTTTGTTTCTTTATTTTTTCGGACGACTTACCGTATTGTGGTGGGTGATCCTTACTGTTGGTTTGTATACTATATGTGTTTTTTAAAAACAATAAAAATAATTTTCCAAAAAAAAAAATTGTGAATGTTTAGGAGCGGGTGAAGTAGGAGGTATTGGCTTTAATTCAAAGGGTCAGCATTGTAACCAGGAAACTGACAACTTCTGAAGAAGGCTAGCAATGGAAAAGTTAAAGGTTTGCTTTATGTGGCCATTTCTTATACGGAGCACTCAGTCGAGGTCAATACATGAAAGGCTCTGTCTCTAATAATGGTTTATTTATTTCTACCCCTCTAGGTCAGATGTCCTGTAATCCATCGTTTGGTGGAATCGGTAAGGGTCACCTAATGCGGGAAGTGGACGCCCTGGATGGAGTCTGTGGAAGGATCTGCGATAAATCAGGAATCCACTACAAGGTCTTAAACCGTGCCAAAGGTCCAGCAGTGTGGGGACTGCGAGCACAGATCGACAGGAAGATGTACAAACAGAACATGCAGGTATAATGTCATCTACTTTCAGCTACCCAGTCCACCACCCATAACAAGGAGTAACTGTGCTGGGCAAAGGGAGTTACGACTACAGCGATGGGAAAATTCCAAGGAGCAGAATAGAAAACTTTTCTTGATCGAATGAATTATCAGACACTGTATGTGGTTTTTTGTTCAGAAACTACACTCCTTTTACAATTGAATGTTAAAAGCAAGTGACATTTTCAAACAACATTCGTCCATTCATCGATTGTACAAAGAATTTTCGTGTGAATATTCTATACGTGTATGGTATGGTTGCACTGATGCTGATGCTAGTATCAGTATCGGTGCCTATACTGAGCATTTGCACAAGAACTTGTACTCATGCAAATGCTCCGATGCCTAATCCGATACCTGGGCAGTCAGGGGTGAAGGGGTGATCGGTGCGACGGTGCGGGCAGTTACAGGCACTGATCTCCCTGTATAGATTTCATTAAAGCAGTTGACAGCCCCCCCCCCCCCCCCCGCAGCTTTCAACTGCTTTATTGAAATCTATACAGGGGGATCGGTGCCTGTAACTGCCCACACTGATTGCCCTGACTGTCCCCTGTGTCCTTCGGTCCCTCTCATGTCCTCCTCCAGTCCCCCTCATGTCCTCCTCCAGTCCCCCTCATGTCCTTCTCCAGTCCCCCTCATGTCCTCCTCCAGTCCCCCTCATGTCCTCCTCCAGTCCCCCTCATGTCCTCCTCCAGTCCCCCTCATGTCCTCCTCCAGCTCCCCCCTCGTCCTGGATCTGTCAGGATAGAGAGCCCTGGAAGGAGCCGGTGAATCTGTCATTTACCGGCTCCTTCCTTTTTTTGAATGAATAGAGTCAGTGATTACTATTCATAGCTGAGCATCATAAACTGTGTTTATGATGCTTCAGTTTATGAATGGGGAGGAGCCTCTGTCTCCTGTCCACCCATCATCAGTGCAGCTGAGGCTGCAGAGAAAGGGACTGGGGAATCTCTGTCCTCAGTCCCTTACCCTGTGCCAAAGGGGAGATGTCGGGGATCTGTTTAGACCCCTGCTATATCACCAAAGCTGCCCCCCCCCAACAGGGCTGCTTGTAAAAAAAATAACAAAAAATATAAATTGTAAAAAATAATAAAAAAAATAAATGGTAAAAAATAAAATTGTAAAAAAAAAAAAAAATAGAATAAAAGTAAAAAGCTACTGACACAGTCCACGCCTCATCGGTGCCTATAAGTGCTGCATATTAGTGCCACTGTCACATGACATTAAAAAAAAATGTATCAGTAATCGGTATCAGCGAATAGTTGAAAAAAGTATTGGTACTTGTACTCGTGCTTGAAAAAGTGATATCGGTGCAACCGTAGTGTATGGTCAGCACTAGTCTTGGAACAAGGGCTGCAGTATGCACATGTATGTATCTTTGGCCATGGCCTTGCGACCAACCTATATACCACAGCCTTGCGACACATTATGTGTGCATTTGAATTAACCAGCTTTATGACTTTAAAAGAAAAATTTATATGTGCAGTCGCTGGACGAGGCTTTTTAAATCGATTTCTTTTTTAGCTTGTGTGTTGATTTATCCAACTGTTCTATTAAAACTTGAAACACTGTTTTTTGTCCAGAAAGAGATTCTGAACACTCCTGGCCTCACCGTGAGAGAAGGATCTGTAGAAGATTTGCTTTTGGATCCACCAGATCCTTCTCGTTCTGGAAAGTGTCAAGTCAGTGGGGTCATTCTAGGTAAGAAACGTTCTCTCTTCTTAAAATTGATTCAGCGTGACACCATCCTTAAGGCAGATCTTCACCCTCTTTCTCATCTTTCCTCTTCTGCACCCCAACTCCCTTCCACTGTTGAAATGGGATTTTTTTTTATTTAACTTTTTTTTTTTTTGTGAACGCTCTTCTTGTGTGCCCTAACCCCAGATGTGCACGCCATTTGCCTGGGCGAATAACGTGCACTTTGCCCTCTGTGCCTCCTGTGAAATCCATGTCACATATCCCCGGAGACATTAGCAGGCTTAGCATTGAGTCAGCTGAACCTGGAATTGCCCGATGATTTCACAAATGAAGGTGGCGGTACTGAGCATGGGGCAGAATGGAGGAGGCTGTCCGCAGGACACTGCTGGATCTGTTGGATGAGTCCTGTGCAGAACCCGCAACCAGAGGTTGAAAAAATGAGGGGAGGAAGGGTGAATGACTGCTTTAAAGTGGAGTTCCACCCACTTTTACAACTCTTCAGCATCCCTCACTAAACTGTGCACTGTAAACGAATTGGATATTTTAAATTTTTTTTCTCAGCACCTACTGTATATCTGCTGTATTCATTTTTCACTTCCTCCTCCCTGGCCGTGGCCCATCGCATCATTTCCTGTTTGCAATGCCTTCTGGGAAGGTGCGGCAACTTCCTTTGACACTGCCGTTGCTATGGAAACCTGACCTGAAACCTATTACACTGCTTGTGCTGCACTGAGCATGTGTGAGATCTGCATGGATGAGATCCAGGAAGAAATACAGTCTGGCTTAAGATGCCCACACTTAAGATGGCCACGGCCTGCTGTAGGTTTATAAA
This sequence comes from Aquarana catesbeiana, assembly GCF_042186555.1. Taxonomy (NCBI): domain Eukaryota; kingdom Metazoa; phylum Chordata; class Amphibia; order Anura; family Ranidae; genus Aquarana; species Aquarana catesbeiana. Next base: position 74,937,811 of record NC_133329.1, on the reverse strand, counting down.
ATAACAAACTACTGCTATAAACTAACAAACCAGACCTTAGTTTACAGACTAACTTTACTAGAATACATTAAGCTTGTGTATTATAGGGGTATTTTATTTAAAAAGTATAATTTCGGCCGGAACACCACTTTAACTAAGATTCATGATATAGGCCCCATTCACACTTTCGATTGGGGGGGTTGTTTACGATTACCCATGGGATCATCTGCAGGAATCCCTGCAAACGCTAATTTCCTCCACTACTGCAGCAGAAGTAACATTATTATTGATTCATCTAGTGCCAGCAGTTTGTGCAGCACTTCACAGTATAAAGGGAGACAATACAGTTACAATACAATAGCAGAAAAATTAGAAATAATTCAACAATCAGTTGGTATCTCTCCCTCAGCGCTCATGGAAAGTTGTTACTTTAAAATAACAAAAGCAGCTACTATAATAATAAAACACTAAAGCAGAAATATGTCACAGCAACAAATACCATAACATTAGCAGCGCTAAAATAATCCAAACATTTTAGGATTTGTTAAAAGTTCATTAGAATAGTTAAATAAGTATGAAGTTCACTTTATATAAAAATGAGGCAGATGTAAATGTAGGATTGTCCATCACAGAAAAAACGTTGCTGATAATAATTCAAAACAATCGCCTCCTCCACACTGCATGTGTCACAGTCCCCCTAGGAAATGCACTTACCAGATGATACTGGGTTATACGCTTATATGTCAATGGATGATGTCTACTCACTGCATACACTCCGTCAGATGACACTGAGTTATACACTTGACTTGCAATGGGTGTTGTCAGCTCTCTGCATGTAATCCATCTAGATGTTTGCTCATCACAAGCAGAGAACAAAGATACACATAGCGTAATCCAGTACTAAAAGGTGTTTATTATAGGTTTCCTTAAGATTGCACACTTACAATGTAATTCAAAATAAAAGAGCATGTAACAACAATGTATCACAAGTCCATATCTCCTGACGCCCTCTGACGAAGTAATCACGAAACTATTTAGGGCTTGACCACGCAGTAACCTACGTCGTCGAGTTTCCTGCTTGCCTTACCCGGGAACACCGCTGGAGCGGTGAGAGGTAGTAAAAACAAAAAATAAAATAAATAGGAGAGAAAAGAAAAAAATAAAGTGCCCCCTCCCTTTGTGCTCATGCCCGCATGTGTAAACATTGTTTGCGCCACACGTGAGGTATCGCCGAGATCGTTAGAGCGAGAGCAATTCTAGCACTAGACCTCCTCTGTTACTCTAAACAGGTAACCTGTAAATAGTTTTTAATGTGTTGCCAAAGAAGCGTTTTTAAGTACCGTAGTTTGTTGCCATTCCACGAGTGTGCGCAATTTTATAGCATGACATGTTAGGTATCTATTTACTCGGCGTAACATCATCTTTCACAATATAAAATGTTTAGGGGTTCTAAGTAATTTTCTAGCATAAAATACTAATTTAAACTTGTAAACAAAAAGTTCCAGAAAGGCCAGGTCTTAGAACAGCTGGAGGATGCACAGAGGGCACTTGAGCAGCATTCAAAGAGGTAGAAGCAAACTCTAGCCACTTTTAGGCTACTTTCACACTGAGGCGCTTTACAGGCGCTATAGCGCTAAAAATAGTGCCTCTCCTGTCACTGCCCGAGGGTTTTCACACTGGAGCGGTGCGCTGGCAGGATGCTAAGAGCACTTTCACAATGGGGCGTCGGGGGCGTCGGCGGTAAAGCCCCGCTATTTTTAGTGGTGCTTTACTTTCATTTGTCATTTGAGCAGCGCTTTTCGGCTGCTATCGGCCGAATAAATGTCAAAATCGCCCGTGAAAAAAAAGGCGATTCGGCGGCGCTGCCCATTGATTTCAATGGGCAGGGGCGCTTTAGGAGTGGTGTATACACCGTTCCTAAAGCGGCTCAAAGATGCTGCTTGCAGGACTTTTTGTAGTGTCCTGCCAGTGCACCGTTCCAGTGTGAAAGCACTCGGGCTTTTACACTGGAGTGACAGGAGTGGCACTTTGCAGGCACTATTTTTTAGCGCTATTGCACCTGTAAAGTGCCTCAGTGTGAAAGTAGCCTAAAAAAGTCCTGCAAGCAGCATCTTTGAGGCGCTTTAGAAGCGGTGCATACACCGCTCCTAAAGCGCCCCTGCCCATTGAAATCAATGGGCAGCGCCGTGCTTTGCTGCCACTTTTAACCCCCTTTTAGTCGCTAGCGGGGGTCAAAAGCACCCCGCTAGCGGCCAAAAAGCACCGCTAAAAGGACAGTAAAACGCCTCAAAAAATAGCAGCGCTTTACCGTTGACGCCTCAGTGTGAAAGTGCCCTGAGACCCCTTTCACACTGAAGCACTTCTAAACTGCCGGTAAAACACTGAGCGCTTTTGAAAAGCTTTCCAGAGGGGCGTTTTTTCACTGCCCTGCCAGCGCACTGCCCCAGTGTGAAAGCATTCATTGATTTGAATGGAAATAGGTTTCGTGAGCTTTTCAATTGCTTTTTTCAGCGTGAGGGCACCTGAAAAGCACCTCGGTGTGAAAGGGGTCTTAGTCCCTTTGGATAATAGCCCAGAGAGCCAGGGCCAGGTTCCATTCATAAAGAAGCACCCTATATATCTCCACTAATCAGGACGCAGTAGCTGATCTGTTAAGACATGCAGCCACCTTCTCTTCCTCTACAAAACAAGTCTGTAAGGGGACACTTGTGCTGAGGGGTGTGACTACTACTCAGCTCTGCCAGCACAGAGCACTGGAGTTAGGAGAAGAGGACATAGCATTTTTACTTAGGGAAAAGGTGTAGAAAACAGGATTTCTTACAAAAGTACCCATAAGCTTTAAAAAGCGTTAATAACTTCAGACCATGCTTTGTCTGTCTAGCTGATGGAAGCAGGATATTGGCGAGCAGCGTAGTGTTGACAAATGGCACCTTCCTTAGAGGAACAGTGAGAATTGGCCTGGAACATATTCCTGCCGGCCGCTGGGGAGAGGAGCCTGCGGTTAGTCTTGCTCATACTCTGGAACGCCTGGGTTTTACCATTGGTCGATTGAAGACTGGAACCCCACCTCGTATCTTAAAGGAATCAGTAGACTTCAGTGTCCTGGCAAGGCATGATGCGGATAACCCACCTGTACCATTCAGCTTCATGAATGACAACGTCTGGATCAAGGTGAGACACTAGAGACTTAAATTCTTAGCCCACTCAAGGGTTATATTTCTTTTAGGTAAAATCTGGTTGAGTGACTTATACACTGTTGGTTTTTATTTTTTATTCTGTATTTATCTTCGGTCTTCCATGACTTGCTGAGCCCACTGGATGAGTCTCATTATTGTAACTTGTTCTCTCTAGCCTGAAGATCAAGTTCCGTGTCATCTGACCTACACAACCCCTGCAGTGGAGCAGATCATTCAAGAGAACTTACACCTGAATAGTCATGTCAAAGAGACAAGCATGGGCCCCAGGTAGAAGTCTGGCCTGTACTTATCACATGACCCTATTTTGTATCTTTGTGACTATTGACTGATTTTTAGGCCTGGCCTCTTCTAGGTACTGCCCTTCCATTGAGTCAAAGATCTTACGGTTTCCTGGTAGGAGGCACCAGGTGTGGCTGGAGCCAGAGGGGGCAGATTCAGAGGTCATCTATCCTCAGGGACTGTCTGGGACGATGCCGGCCGAGGCCCAGGAAAGGCTTCTGAGGGAGATTCCTGGCCTGGAGAATGTTCACATGCTTCGCCCAGGTCAGTGGATGTGGTTGGAGGCCTTGGTTCAACCAAAGTCTCATTTTATTTTACTTTCAAAATATTTATTGGAAGTGTTACACTAATAGAACAATAGTACCAGAGTACCGTTTTCAACAATACAAATATGCACACCATACAAGGTGCATAACAGAGTGACACCCACAATGATAATCACAAAATAAAGGTGGTAACTGTAAAGCTAAGCAGCTGAAGTTGATCATTCTCACTTCCTGCTAGATTAGGTGACCCGCCAGATTTCGTAACGGAAGTGACGTTCTGTCACGGCCATCTTGGTACACCCCGCACTCAGCCACACTAAGCCTACAGTCTGAAGTCGCCAAGCGGACATCTTTTTACACCCACCGAAATCTTGCATTTCACAATTATTTTTACCACTAAACTGACCTTGTATCTTGAAATACAGTATTCTGAAATCTGTGAGACTGTTTTGATGTTGAGTTTTAAAAGCAGTGGCAAGCTTGCTGATCTCACACGTTTGCTGATCTGACAGAAGACCGCCGCTTTTAAAATTCAACATCAAAACAGTGTCACGGACTTCTAAATGCTGTATTTCACGATATAAGCTCAGTATAGTGGTAAAAAACAAGTGTGAAATGCAAGATTTTGGTGGGTGTAAAAACATGTCCGCTTGGCGACTTCAGACTGTAGGCTTACTGCGGCTGAGTGCGGGGTGTACCAAGATGGCCGTGACGGAACGTCACTTCCATTACAAGTTTTGACGGGTCGTCTAATCTGACGGAACACCTACAGAAAACTACAGGAGGGGGCGGAGACAAGACCAGTCGCTTATAGACACCTATTCCTATTACAAGGGATGTTTACATCCCTTGTAATAGGAATAAAGATGAACAAAAAAATTAAAGGGAAAGCGTAAAAATAAAATAAACAAAAAATATATATTTTTAAAGTGCCCCTGTCCCCTCATGCTTGCACTTTTGCTTAGGTCGCACCCGCATATGTAAACGGCATTCAAACCACACACGTGAGGTATCACGCGATCGTTAGAGTGAGCAATAATTCCAGCACTAGACCTCCTCTGTAACTTTAAACATGTAACCGGCAAAAAAAATTAAAGCATCACCTATGGAGATTTTTAAGTACCAAAGTTTTGCACCATTCCACAAGTGTGCGCAATTTTAAAGTGTGACATATTAGGTATCTATTCACTCAGCATAATATCATCTTTTACATTATACACAAAAAAAATTGGGAAAATTTTTTTTTTTTTAATTTATGAAAAACGCATTTGAAAAATTGCTGCACTAATATGCTGTGACATAATTGATACAGCTGCCATATTGTTCCCTAGGGTCTCTGATATGTTTGGAGGTTCTGTGTAATTTTCTAGAAAAAAATGATGATTTTTTCATGTAGGAGAGAAGTGTTAGAATTGGCCTGGGTGGCAAGTGGTTAATGTTGCTAATAGCTGTAAGCAGGGCCACTGATAAGGCAGTACAGCCAGCCCTCCTGTACTGGGCCCGAGCCCCATAAGTTAAAAAATGCAGAAATCGATCCTGCAGCGCTACCAGCTTCTCCTCTTCTTTTCTCCTCTGGCTGTGCAGCAGGGGGATTGGTTCTAGCACATGCGCCCCTTCCATCTGCTGTGTGACCCTCCCCCCCCGAGCTGCCGGCTTCCTTCATCTCTGGATGAAGATGGAGAGCAGGGGGAAGGGGCCGGTAAATATGTCATTTACTGGCCCCTTCGTTTAATGAACACAGTGAGTGATTGGTACCAATCACTCACTGTGTCCATTCATCGCTAAAGCAAAGTAAACTGTGTTTGCTATGCTTCAGTTTGTGAATGAGCCCCTAACCCTTGGCGCGCTTCCTATTCATCTGTGCAGCTGAGGCTACAGAGGAAGGTACTGATAAATCAATGACCTCAGACACTTTCAGCAGGGGAAAGGGGGCCCTGTCAGGTAGGCTGTATGGGGCCCCTGTGATTTCTAACAGCAGCCCTGACTGTAAGTCCTGTAATTGCCCACCATGCCATCGTTCACTCATCCTGTATCACTGAATTGGATGCAGAGCTACAAGCCCCAAGAGAAATTAGGAACTGGAGTTCCACTGCAGCTGGTTAATCTCTGGCTATTCAATGTTCAGTAAATTGGCACGCTTCACTTTCAGTAACCATCAGGTTATCGGAAACTTTTAATATACGCATGGTCTGTCCTTTAGGCTGACTGCTGTAAGGGCTGTATTGCATTTGCAGGGTACGGTGTGCAGTATGACTTCATGGACCCCAGACAGCTCCGATCCTCACTGGAGTCATTTCTAGTACAGGGACTCTTCCTGGCTGGACAGATCAACGGCACCACAGGATATGAAGAGGCTGCAGCTCAGGTAAAACAACTATTCTTCTGAAAACAACTTGACAAAATAAAATGCCTGACAGATACAGCGTTAGCGTAAAGGTAATCATGAATATTTCTCCAAGATATCATATATAAAAGCTAACATGTAATGTGTATTTCCACCACTATGTGGCAACATACTAGCAATAATCTAGGAATGATTTCTTCTAGTACGCCACCAGATCAGTCTCCCTGTATTTCCGGAAATAAGATAAACTGTATACTAAGCATAACAAAAATGTAGAAAACTGGGCAAGCAATTGAATGTGTCCCATACAAAGCTAGATGGTAGAGAAATGTTTTTTTTGCATTTATGCTCAACAACCAACAGTGGAAAATCAGCACCTTTCATTTAAATCTGACCTCCATTCTTCCCTTCGGGGCTGGTGCAAGGATTTTTGACACCCTAGACCAGGGATATGCAATTAGCGGACCTCCAGCTGTTGTAGAACTACAAGTCCCTTGAGGCATAGCAAAACTCTGACAGCCACTAGCATGACACCCAGAGGCAGAGGCATGATGGGACTTGTAGTTTTGCAACAGCTGGAGGTCCGCTAATTGCATATCCCTGTCCTAGACAAAACCTCATTTTGCCGCCACCCCCCCTTGGCTCCACCCCTGACTTCACCCCCTATTTTCTGCCCATGTATAACCCACTTTTTTAATGAAGCATCCATCAAATGCATCCCACATGCGCCCATTAAATGCAGCCTCACAAGCACCCATCAAATGCAGCCTCACCAGCACCCATCAATGCAGCCTCACCAGCGCCCATCAATGCAGCCTCATCAGCGCCCATCAATGCAGCCTCACCAGCGCCCCTCAAATGTAGCCTCACCAGCGCCCATCAAATGCAGCCTCACCAGCGGCCCCTCAAATGCAGCCTCACCAGCACCCATCAATGCAGCCTCACCAGCGCCCATCAATGCAGCCTCACCAGCGCCCATCAATGCAGCCTCACCAGCGCCCATCAATGCAGCCTCACCAGCGCCCATCAATGCAGCCTCACCAGCGCCCATCAAATGCAGCCTCACCAGCGCCCATCAAATGTATCAAATGTAGCCTCACCAGCGCCCCTCAAATGCAGCCTCACCAGCGCCCATCAATGCAGCCTCACCAGTGCCCATCAAATGTAGCCTCACCAGTGCCCCTCAAATGCAGCCTACCAGTGCTCCTCAATGAATGTTTGCTTGCTTCCATTCATTCAGGACACAGACACAGTCCTCTGCTGTTGCTGCGCCTCTGACACTATGTGCAAATGGAGCGGCGGCTGCCTGCTGATGCTGAGACTTAGTTGCTTGCTGCAGAGAGAAGAAAGTAGGCACACCAGTGGCCGGGCGCCCTAGGCGGCTGCCTAGTTTGCGTAGTGGTAGCACCGGCCCTGCTTCCCATCAGTCTTGCACAGTTGTACTGGCTCCTCCTCTGGACTCAAATGGCTTACTCTTGTTTCACTGAACAATGTGAGCTTCTCACAATGTGCATCAGAAGCTGCAGTAAGTCAGAGCCTGTCTCATTTCCTGGCTGGAGGGCACCCAGTTTCACCAGCCTGACTGTCCCTGCCCCACCCCTTTTATTAATTTGGCTTTTAGTTTTGTTTTTTTTAATCGTGGAGGCTCAACATCATAAGTGGCAATAACCTAGGGTGGTCTGCTGTTTCAGGAAGCCCCTCCCAGAGCCATAATCTGCCTTGCATAGAGTACATTCACACACTGAGCATAACTCCTCCCAAGAGCCCGCCCACTGCTTATGACAGGACTGGGGGGGGGCTCTTTAGAGGAGTACTGAGGCAGGGGGCTGTGATGTTTTCAGCAAGCTATGTACAGCACCTATTTGCCCCCCCCCCCCCACCAGTCATTGCCTGCATTGCATAGAGAAGCACAGAGACCCAGTGATGACATCACTGGGTCTAAAATAATTCAAATAAGGTATGTGATGAAAATTGAAACGTTTTTATTTAAATATGTCATTAGCATGTTGGTGGGGGTGGGGTTGGGTGAAAGGGGGGGGGGGGGGGTTGAACCACGTAAGGCAAAATATAGGCAGAATAAACTTCAGCTTTAAATCTAGACCAGAAAGTTGCATGTCTGGTGCAGGTTTACAGCTGAAAGGAGGAACCTGGGGGCTTTGGGGAACACTTTTCTTACATGAAGATATTTGTATATATGGCTCATCTCTGAGTTCCAATAAAGGGTCACTGTACCTGTAATGAGCTATGGGGTAATTGCTTTATTCATTGCTTTGTATGTCTCAGTGCTGCAATTCCTCTAACATGACACTAGGGACAGCACTGAACAAAGGCTCCCTGTTATGGGGTGTGTGGGTTCTCCAAATAATTACAGGCTTATGCAACTTCTGTTATGCTAGAACTCGGTTCTCATCAGGTCATCCTTGCTGTCCAGCCGGTGAAATTGTTGTGTAGTTGGGATGAATGGCATCAGGTATGTGAAACTCCCGTGCTGGACTGCACTAAAACATTTCCTTTTTGTTGTGATTGGATGTCGTGTTTGCCTTGTCAGGGGATCATCGCTGGAATAAACGCCGCGCTCAAGGTGAAAGGTCAGCCGGCGTTCACGGTTAGCCGTACGGAAGGATACATTGGTGTCCTCATCGATGACTTGACCACACAAGGAACCCGGGAGCCGTACCGCATGTTCACCAGCAGAGCAGAGTTCCGCATGTCTCTGCGACCGGACAACGCCGACACACGTCTTACCCTTAGAGGTGAGGGCCTGGAATGTTTTGAATGATTCAAAGAGATACATCAAACTATATGTGTGTGTGGCCACTATTGGTGCTCAGGATTTTATAACTTTCATGGCAAGGCACAGACTTCCCCCTAAACACCAGGGAAATTAGAAAAATACACTGCCAATGGGGCGTCCCCCACACTGCAAGGGTTAAATACTTGTTTTTGCCTAGGGTACCAATAAAAAGCACTTTAATTACCTTAACCCTCTCTCCCACAGGTCCCCCTTTCATGCCCCACCAATACCAATGCCTTCCATGCCCCACCAATACCAATAAAAAACACTTTTATTACCTTATCCCTCGCTCCCACAGGTTCCCCTTCCATGACCCACCAATACCTTCCATGCAGTACCTGTAAAAAAGCACTTTAATTACCTTATCCCTCTCTCCCACAGACTCCTCATTCTATGCCCCACCAATACCTTCCATACCCCACCAGTACCAATAAAAATCACTTTAATTGCCTTATCCCTTTCTCCCACAGGTTCCCCCTTTTCTGCCCCACCAATACCAATAAAAAATCACTTTAATTGCCTTATCCCACAGGTTCCCCCTTTCTTGCCCCACCAATACCAATACCTTCCATGCCCCACCAGTACCAATAAAAAGCACTTTAATTACTGTTCCCCCTCTCCTACAGGTTCCCCCTTCCATGCCACACCCACACCAATACTTCCTATGTCCCACCAGTACCAATAAAAAGCATTTGAGTTAACCCTCTCTCCCACAGACCCCCCTTCCATGCCCCACCAATACCTTTCATGCCCCACTAGTACCAATAAAAGGCACTTTAATTACCATATCCCTCTCTCCCACAGGTTCCTCCTTCCATGGCCCACCAATACCTTCCATGCACCACCATTACCAATAAAAAGCACATAAATTACCTTATCTCTCGCTCCCACAGACTCCTCCTTCTGTGCCCCGCCAATACCTTCCATACCCCACCAGTACCAATAAAAATCACTTTTAATTGCCTTATCCCTTTCTCCCACAGGTTCCCCCTTTCTTGCCCCACCAATACCAATACCTTCCATGCCCCACTAGTACCAATAAAAGGCACTTTAGTTACCATATCCCTCTCTCCCACAGGTTCCCCCTTCCATGGCCCACCAATACCTTCCATGCACCACCATTACCAATAAAAAGCACATAAATTACCTTATCTCTCGCTCCCACTGACTCCTCCTTACAATCCCCCACAGCCTCTTCTGTTCGGCGCCCCTGCTGGCAGTCAAAGCTGTGACGTCATCACGTATAGTGCAGGGCCATCAGTCCTGTGTTGTAAGGCCTCGGTCCTGCAGATGATTATGGCCAATCTGTGTATTCCAGTGGCAAGAATCAGTGGAGCACAGTCATGAAGTCATGGAAAGCTGGGTCTGCGAAAAAATAAAATAAATTAACTGCTAGCTGCCCACGTAACACATAAGCAAATGGGCTTTAACGCCCACACGCTGCACCTATGCATTCATGGGCGCCAGAGCTTTCTGTGTTGAGAGTGTTCTCGGTCCATACTGATGATCAGGAGTCGGCAGGACCAGCTCCTGACCATGTGACCCTTGTGACAGCTAATGACAGTGGTCACGTGATCGGCCCATCCTTCCTGCCCTCCAGGCATACAGACCCTAGAAGGGATTCCCGGGACTGGGTGTGAAGGGGTTAAAAACTAGATCAGAGAGAAGCACAGAAGAAACTAGTTGTAGTAATAAAGCTCTTAGGCTAGGTTCGCGCATGTGCGGGTCAGGAGAGCACGCATGATCATGTTCCCGACTCGCACAGAAACGCCGTCATTTTTTACATTGGTTTGTTCTCCTTTGCTCAGTGCGGTCCTATATTTTTCTGGTCTACCTTTCAGGATATGAGGAAGCAGGCTGCGTTTCTCAGGAGCGGTACGATCGGACACGGGCGACCAAAGGAACCCTGGAGGAGGGCCTGGATGTATTACGTTCTATACAGTTGGCACCACAAAAATGGCAGCAACTCGTCCCGGAGGCACAAATCAGCAACAGTCGCGTCAGCGTGCTCAGGTAACCCCCAGCCCTGATATTGTTATCCATATAGGACTTTGGTTAGTGAATGTCAGGCAGGGGAGATGCCCAGATCTGATGAGATATTTTTGGAGTCCAATGCAGTGCTTTCTCTAGTAGGCACAGATGAGCCTTCTCTGTAGATTTTTTAAATCTGACATCCAGCCTCCCCTCCAGTCTTGCACACGTATACTATAGAGGCTCCTCTCCTGTACTGACATTGCTTACTCTGATTTCACTGCACACTGTGAGCATCTCACAATCTCACAATGTACATTAGAAGCTGCAGCAAGTCAAATAGGACCCGCCTCATTTTCCTGACTGGAGGCGGTCCAGCATCATCTATCTCTTTCCTCCTCAGCCTGACCATTTCTGGCCCGTCCCTGTAACTGGAGAGAATCCCAGACTGTGTGCTATATTTTTTTTTCATACAAATAGAGCTTTCTTTTTGTGGTATTTAATCACCACTGGGTTTTTTATTTTTGGCTAACCAAACGAAAAAAAAAGACCAACGATTTTGGGGGGGAAAAAAAGTTTTTCCTAGTTTGTTATAAAATTTGGCAAACAGGTAATTTTTCTCCACTGATGTGTGCTGATGAGGAGGCACTGATGAGGAGGCCCTGATGGGCACTGATGAGGAGGCGATGAGGAGGCACTGATGGGCACTGATGAGGAGGCGTTGATGCACACTGATGAGTAGGCGCTGATGGGCACTGATGAGTAGGCGCTGATGGGCACTGATGAGTAGGCGCTGATGGGCACTGATGAGGAGGCGCTGATGGGCACTGATGAGGAGGCGCTGATGGGCATTGATGAGGAGGCACCGATGGGCCTTGATGAGGAGGTGCTGATGGGCACTGATGAGGAGGCACTGATAAGGAGGCACTGATGGGCACTGATGAGGAGGCCCTGATGAGCACTGATGAGGAGGCCCTGATGGACAGGCACTGATGAGGAGGCACTGATGGGCAGGCACTGATTGGCAGCATTGATGGGCACTGATAGGCAGCACTGATTGGCACTGTTAGGGCTGCACTGATAATCAGGACACTACCGATCATTTGTGGGGAGACCAAGAGCTACTTTTCACAGCTCAGTCTCTTTGCTGGGAGTGTGCAGTTAGCCTGCTCTCAGCACAGAAACATTGACCGCCCAGCGGTGCATATGTGCAGTGTGTGTCCAATAAAGCTCACCCTTTTGCCAGTGCACATATGTGTTAGGCAGACATAAACGGGTTAAGTTTTCACTTTTTAGAACTTGTTATCAGATCTGTGTGATTATGCCGAATTGGATTTTTTTTTTCTAACCTTGTTTGATTTTCTCTTCCTCTAGTGCCCTTGATATGCTCAGGTACAATGGAGTGGAATCTAGTACTCTCTTCAGAGTGTTTCCTGAACCTCTGCAAAGATTCAATGAAAGGCCAGACATAGCTCAGCGGCTCAAGATAGAAGGTAAGCTTAAATCTGACCTTCAGTCTTGCACAATTGTACCGGCTCCTCTTCCCGGACTGAAGTGTCTTATTCTGATTTCACTGCACACTGTGAGCTTCTCACAATGTGCATTAGAAGCTGCAGCAAGTCAGACCGACTCTGCCTTATTTCCTGGACGTCCTGCGTTCTCTAGCCCTTTCTTCCCCAGCCTGACTTTACCTGGTCTGACACTTTCATTCATTAAATGTTCTTTTAATTATGGAGGCTCAGCATCACGTGCGGGCGTTACCTAGGGTGGTCTGCATATAAAAAGGCTTGGAAACTGGGTATTGGGATTTTTTTTGGTGCTTTACATCAAAATGACACTAAATTATATTAAAATTTCAACATTTATTTCAACATAAATAAAAACACATATTTAGTTCCAATAAAAAAATATACTTGCACTCAGGCTTCATTTTATATCAGTCTTGCTTTGTACAGTTATACTTTGATGGCAAATCCCGACATGTTTCACCCTTTAGGCTTCTTCAGGGGATATTTTGTCCGCATAACTTTCCCAATGTAGATTATTATGCTACTTGGACAAATTGACTAGATAGTTCAGAGCAAAGACTTGTACTCACATCAAGCCAGGTAGGGTAGTATATGACCGCAGGAGATATATAGAGGCCCAGTACGTGCAATCCTCACAGATGGTATGGACTTGGTGTGCTGTAGGCATATCTTGTGAGGACTAAGCATGCATCCATGTGGCTACCAGCAGCATATAAATGCAGCTACCTGTTTGCTATCGCTATTTACTGTTTAGTTATCATTACCGCATGTATAATATCATATATGCTGACGAGTCATTATTTAAGAATTTTGACAGAAGCGCCGCTTGGATGGCATGTTATTTTGTGGTTTTAACTGCAATAAATCATTTTATCCTTTTTATACATAAATGCAGCTGCATAGGAACGCCCACTCCTCCAGATTGACCTCCACCCCATCAACTGGAGGGACTGTCGGCACTCGGGTAAACGTCTAATGGCAATATCCTATATTGAAATGACGTGAAACAGCTGTTTAACAGCCAATGTGTTTTGGCTGTCAAGCCTTAGTCATGGTCTGATTGCTGAAACGCGTTGGGTGTTTTATAGCTGTTTTGTCAGAAACCATGAATCAGACCGAGACAGAAGTACAGTTAAAACACACTTGTTTAATAATAAAAGTAAATAGAACAAACGTAGTCAAAACATAGCCAGAGTTCGGTAACCGGAACGGATAGTCGGACAAGCCAGAAATTCAGGAAGCCAGGGATCAGCGTAGTGGAACAGCAAGCAGGATCTGGAGCCAGAAGGAATGTCAGCCAAGCAAATCTTTAACAGGAACGCAAGAGAGGTGTCTCTGTGATGTTGACCAAGGCGAAGGCAGAGATCATCTGGGCTGGACGGCTTAAAAAGACAGGACTGACAAGCAGGATCATTAACAGGTGAGTCACTGTGGAGAGATAGGAGCTGGCAATTAGCTGACAGCTAAGCGGCCAGCTCAGAGAAGGCAGGGCTGAGCCCAGCCCTGACATGTTTCACGTCATTTCAATAAAGGATATTACAATTTGATGCTTACCCGGGTCCTGACAGTCCCTCCAGTGGTTTACAGTACACAGAGACATCAGCAGCCTTTCAGTCTGAGCCTTGGGTGGAGCTGAGGACTGAAGGAGCACCGCCACTCCACCTATTTGCATCCACCTCCATTAAGCCATTTTGATATTTTCATAACTCCTCCCACTGCTTTGTATCAGGAGTGAGGGCTCTTGAGAGGAGTAGGGGCAAGGGGGCTGTTATGGTTTTTTGAAAGCCATGTACAACACTCTGGTGACCCCTCCCACCAGCTTCCTGCATTGCATAGAGAACAACAGAGATCTGGGTCTAAAATAAGGTATGTAATGAAAACAGGTGATGAATTCAGATGAACAGATGAATTCACGTGCACCTGGCCCCGTGGACATTTTTTGTAGAGCCGGCAGTTGGCTTTCTTGGGATAACAACTGATGCGGATAAAAAGCCACTCGGCTGTTATGCCCAAGCAGCGGGAGGGGGGCAAATCCCCATGGCTCTCCCGTCCCACCAGCTTCGATCGGGTCTTGGATCTAGTAACCCGAAATTGATGTCATGACATCACTTCCGGTTTACAGAAAACTTAAAGGCGCCAAATTTTAAAAAAATTACAGTATTCAAAACAGCCAAACCTGGTGTTTTAAACGCTTTTAAGTGCAAAGGAGAGATTTGGGGTCTTATAGACCCCCGATAGCGCAATAAAGAGTACCTGTCACTGCCTATTACTATCACAAAAGAAGTTTACATTCCTTGTGACAGCATCAAAAGATGCTTCCGTAATACGTGCGCATACATAAGTCGCTCCCGCAAATTTAAAAACAGTGTTCAAACCAAGCATTTGAGGTATCACGGCGATCGTTAGAGTGAGAGCAATAATTCTAGCACTAGACCTCCTCTGTAACTCTAAACTGGTAACCTGTAGTAGTTTTAAAACCGTCACCTATGGAGATTTTTAAGCACAGTCGTTCGTCACCATTCCACGATTGTGCGCAATTTTAAAGCATGACATGTTTGGTATCTTATTATCTTCATTTATTAGCTGGTGAATTTGGCCCTTCATGCATTCACATACATTGAATCCGGCCCTTAAAGTGGGAGTCCAGCGACCAATCTTTTTTTTTTTTTTTTTTTTTTTTTTTTAGGTCATTGAGACACTTTGCTAATCCCAAAATAATACTCACAGTTTGGGTGTAATATTTCCGCCTCTGTCTGTTTTCGTACTGAAGAATAACTTTAAAAATGTGATGCTGGCTGTTTCCATCTTGCTTGTGGGAATGTGAAGCCCACAAGCATTGATTTCCTGGATGCGGTGAATGCTGTTCATTTACAGCTTGTTCACACACATGATCATTGTTCCCGCACTGAATCTTGGGAAGCCTGACACTAAGCTCCCAGGAGACAGTGCGGCGCCAGGGAAAGGCAATAAACACGCCTACTCCCATGGGAGGAGAGACAGGAAGTGCCACAATAAAGTACAATATAAAGGTAATTACAGCAATAAAAAAAATTTTCGTGCGGCATTTGAACATCTATGCAGTTAACTGAAGGGGGTGAGATTAAGCTAAAAATTTGAGTGGAACCCCGCTTTAAGTGGAAAAAGGTTGCTGACCCCTGGGTTAGAACAAGGGTTACAGTAGGAAAGAGCTTGCATCAAACAAAGTGACTTTAGTATCCACAATGGAGGTGAGTTGTCCACTATGCAGTATAGGACTAAACTTTTTTGATCGTCTTTATTTAGAGGTTTGTTTTTGAAACGTTTGTTGCATGATTATCAGAAACATTTGTGCAAACCGAACGAAATGTCATCGTATGTTATTTAAAGGGATTAACTCCTGTATCTTCAGCTCCATCTAGTGACCAAAATTCTGTATATTTTCTCTTTGAGATATTTCAAAGAACACTGCTGCGTTTGAGCCACTAGATGGAGCTGATGATACAGGAGTTAATCTATTCCAACACCATACAGTGAAAATTAGTTCAGCTTGCACGAATGTTTCTGACATGTGTGCAATGAATATTTTAGAAATAGACCCCTGAGTCTCTGCTCATCTTTTAATTGCAGTCCTTGACTCTACTGGGAATATTCCCCCTACTCTCTCTCTCTTTATTCCTATTAGACTAGGGCAAGAAATAAAGGAAACGTGGATCAATGGCATAGGGAGTCACGGATAGCAATATACATCTGATTTTCTAACCCTTCCCAACTCTATACATAAAAGGAAAACAAAGTTTTGGGTGGAGTTTGGTTTGGATTCCATTGTTTATTTGATAAGTAAACTTTTTATTCTGGTTATCTTTTTAGCCATGTATGAAGTGCACATCGCTTTCCAGCAGAAGGATATCGCTGAAATTCGGAAGGATGAGTCTTTGACATTGCCAGAAGATTTGGATTATATGAGCCTTGATGCCGTCCTGTCCTATGAAATTCGAGAGAAACTGACACAGAGTCGGCCTGAAACAGTAAGTTGGTCTTTTATAAGAAGTTTTAATATTACAGTGCGGGCCAGCTGTGCAGAATCATATATATATACACAGTGGGGACGGAAAGTATTCAGACCCCCTTAAATTTTTCATTCTTTGTTATATTGCAGCCATTTGCTATAATCATTTAAGTTCATTTTTTTCCTCATTAATGTACACACAGCACCCCATATTGACAGAAAAACACAGAATTGTTGACATTTTTGCAGATTTATTAAAAAAGAAAAACTGAAATATCATATGGTCCTAAGTATTCAGACCCTTTGCTCAGTATTTAGTAGAAGCCCCTTTTGATCTAATACAGCCATGAGTCTTTTTGGGAAAGATGCAACAAGTTTTTCACACCTGGATTTGGGGATCCTCTGCCATTCCTCCTTGCAGATCCTCTCCAGTTCTGTCAGGTTGGATGGTAAACGTTGGTGGACGGCCATTTTTAGGTCTCTCCAGAGATGCTCAATTGGGTTTAAGTCAGAGCTCTGGCTGGGCCATTCAAGAACCGTCACAGAGTTGTTGTGAAGCCACTCCTTCGTTATTTTAGCTGTGTGCTTAGGGTCATTGTCTTGTTGGAAGGTAAACCTTCGGCCCAGTCTGAGGTCCTGAGCACTCTGGAGAAGGTTTTCATCCAGGATATCCGTGTACTTGGCTGCATTCATCTTTCCCTCGATTGCAACCAGTCGTCCTGTCCCTGCAGCTGAAAAACACCCCCACAGCATGATGCTGCCACCACCATGCTTCACTGTTGGGACTGTATTGGACAGGTGATGAGCAGTGCCTGGCTTTCTCCACACATACCGTTTAGAATTAAGGCCAAAAAGTTCTATCTTGGTCTCATCAGACCAAAGAATCTTATTTCTCACCATATTGGAGTCCTTCAGGTGTTTTTTAGCAAACTCCATGCGGGCTTTTATGTGTCTTGCACTGAGGAGAGGCTTCCGTCAGGCCACTCTGCCATAAAGCCCACAACTTTCTCCCATCTCCCGACTGCATCTCTGGAGCTCAGCCACAGTGATCTTTGGGTTCTTCTTTACCTCTCTCACCAAGGCTCTTCTCCCCCATTAGCTCAGTTTGGCCGGACGGCCAGCTCTAGGAATGGTTCGGGTCGTCCCAAACGTCTTCCATTTAAGGATTATGGAGGCCACTGTGCTCTTAGGAACCTTAAGTGCAGCAGAAATTTTTTTTGTAACCTTGGCCAGATCTGTGCCTTGCCACAATTCTGTCTCTGAGCTATTCAGGCAGTTCCTTTGACCTCATGATTCTCATTTGCTCTGACATACACTGTGAGCTGTAAGGTCTTGTATACACAGGTTTGTGGCTTTCCTAATCAAGTCCAATCAGTATAATCAAACACAGCTGGACTCAAATGAAGGTGTAGAACCATCCCAAGGATGTTCAGAAGAAATGGACAGCACCTGAGTTAAATATACGAGTGTCACAGCAAAGGGTCTGAATACTTAGGACCATGTGATATTTCAGTTTTTCTTTTTTAATAAATCTGCAAAAATGTCAACAATTCTGTGTTTTTCTGTCAATATGGGGTGCTGTGTGTACATTAATGAGGAAAAAAAATGAACTTAAATGATTTTAGCAAATGGCTGCAATATAACAAAGAGTGAAAAATGTAAGTGGGTCTGAATACTTTCCGTCCCCACTGTACCTGTTCTGTGTAATGATTTTGCACAGAGCGGCCCTGATCTTCCAATTCTCAGGTCCTCTGCCAGTGCTCCTGGCTCCTGCTCCCCCCAGCGAGTGCCCCCATAAAAAGCAGTTTGCTATGGGGGCACTCTTGCATGCTCACTCCCGAGCCCCGCTCTGTGTGTCCATAAGACACACAGAGCGTGGCTCTGCCCCACCCCCTGCTCCCTCCTCACTGGCTGTGGCTGGCAATGGCTCCCACTGCTGTGTCTGGGCCAATGAGGAATGAGAGAGCCTTTGCTCTCGTGCACATCGCTGGATCGAGATCAGGCTCAGGTATATATAAGGGGGAGGCTGGGGAAGGGAGCTACTTGCAGAAAGTTTTTTTTACCTTAATGCACAAAAAGGTATCAAGGTAAAAAACCTTCCGCCTTTACAATCACTTTAACCTGTGTTGGGACTGGCTCCCGATCATGTGACCACTTTGACAGACAATCATGGTAGTCACATGATCGCCAATCCTTCCCACCCCCCGAGCTTTTGGATCTTTTTAAAAGGACCCTGGGGAGGTTGTAAAGAGCAGGAAGGGGTTAAAAGAATATGAATTAAAAGCATATTTAAAAATGCTATACCGTCCTGTAAATGTGGGTTCTAGTTACAGGGTTGCAGTAAGAACCAATAGGAAAATTACATTTTAGCAATTTTGGCTTTGGCTTCTGCTGATGTCAGTTAAATTTTGTAATGGGTGGGGAGGATGGTCAGGGCCAAGCTGCGTTGTCTGTGTCTATAGACACAGGCAGCGCGGCTCGGGATCAAACATGAGTGCCCCCATAGAAAGCAGCTTTTAATGGGGCACTTGCCAAAGAGAAGGAGCCAGAAGCGCCAGCTGGGGACCCCATAAAAAGAGAATCGGGGCCGTAAACCATTGCAAGAACAGGTGAGTACTCTTTAATAAAAAAAAAAAAACCTGAACCTTTACATTCACTTTAAATTAAACTCTCTTTTATAGATCGGAGCAGCATCTCGCATTCAAGGAATGACCCCTGCCGCCATATTGAATTTGCTTCGTTATGTCAAATACGGCAACCGGCGAGTGAATAAACAAAGGTCATATGTGGAAAGAGGACCTGTCGTAGAAACCAACACAGTTCAGGAACACCAACTATAGCACACAGCCAAAGGACTGGTCTACAGACTGTTACATGTACAGCGGGGGGGTTACTGGGAGCTTTGGGAGTACTTTAGTCCTATAAATTATTGCTGCAGCACCAACTACTAGGAGTGCTTTTCTGTAATATAAAATACACTTGAAGTTCCACTTTAAGCTTTGTTCATTTATCGAAACACGCACAAAAAAAAAATGTAATCTAGCGAGAGAGCATCCTGCTTCACTCTGTGCTATAATGAAGTGGAGGGAGGAGACTCTGGCTTCAACAGGAAAAATATATATCCTTGCGGGCAGGGTTTACTGTTGAATATACTACAGAAAGAAACCAGCTTATTGGCTGATAATAAAATATTGTTCTGTTCATCATGTGTGTTCTTTAATTTGGGAATGTCATGGAAACGTTATTGGCAAAAAAAATCTACAGAACGAGGGTTTCTTGTACTTGTGTTTTGCCCCATTTATGGAATCCTTGCTCTTTTGAGTGAATAGTGACTGGGGCAAAGCAGGCTTTCTCCTTCTTTCCATGTCAAGTTTGTAGCCGGATTCAACACACTTGCCACTTTGTCAACATGAGAAATGCCTTGTCGCAAAGATGGTCAGTGATAGGAAAACTGTTCCAGGATTGGTAGGAGGCCTGGTAAGTGCAAGTACCCTTGGATAGCTTGGCCTGAAGGCCACCCATTCTATTCTGTGGTGGGCAGCCTGGCTCAGTAGCCATCCATTCACTTCTCTGGTGGACAGCTTGGGAAAGAGGCCCATCCATTTACTTCTATGATGGGCAACCTGGCTTAGTGGCCATCCATTTTCTTTTATGGTGGACAGTTTGGCTTATCGGCTGTCCATTCACATCTATGGTGGACAGCTTGGTTCCACAGCCATTCATTTATTTTGGAGGTGGGCAGCTTGGTTTCAGGGCCACTCATTCACTTCTATGGTGGACAGCTTGGTTCCACAGCCACTCATTCACTTCTCTGATAGACAGCTTGGTTCCACAGTCACTCCTATACTTCTATGGTGGACAGCTTGGTTCCACAGCCACTCATTCACTTCTATTGGGGACAGCTTGATTCCTCGACCACTCATTCACTTCTATGGTGGACAGCTTGTTTCCACGGCCATTCATTTTTTTCAGCGGTGGGCAGTTTGGTTTCAGGGCCACTCATTCACTTCTATGGTGGACAGCTTGGTTCCACAGCCACTCATTCACTTCTCTGATAGACAGCTTGGTTCCACAGCCACTCATTCACTTCTATTGAGGACAGCTTGATTCCTCGACCACTCATTCACTTCTATGGTGGACAGCTTGGTTAGACAGCTGTTCACTCACTGAGGTAGACAGCTTAGCTGAATGGCTGTCCATTCACTTCTATGGTGGACGTCTTGGTTCTGAAGTCCCTCATTCACATCTATGGTGGACAGCTTGGTACCTTAGCTGCTCATTCACTTCTAGGATAGACACCTCAGCTCAATGGCTGTCCATTAACTTCTATGGTGGACATCTTGGTTCTGCAGTCACTCATTCAATCCTATGGTGGACAGCTTGGTTCCACTACTATCTTAACTTTTGTGCTGGAAAACATGGTACCTCAGCCACTCATTCACTTCTAAGGTAGACACCTTAGTTCTGTGGCTGTTCATTTACTTCTGTAGTGGATAACTTGACTCTGCTTGGCTTAGTGGCTATCCATTCACTTATATGGTGGACAGCTTGGCTCAGTGGCCATCCATTCACTTCTGTGGTTGACAGCTTGGCTCACCAGCTGCCCATTCAATTCTATGGCACACTGCTTTGCCTGGTGGCTAACCATTTCAGAGATGACAACCTGAGGAAACAGTTTTAATGCAGGACTCCAGCAATTTTTTTTTTTAGCATGCAGTGGGGCTGTGCCCGCACTGCACAGGTTAACTGCTCGTTTTGGTCTAAGGATTCAGAGAACTGAGATACACTCACCTAATCCTCCGATCCTCTCAGACCACTCTATCGCTTCCTGCCCTTCTGCGGTCCAGCGGTCTTGTGTGGTGGACTGTTCCTGGCGTCATCACGCCCATAGACCAGCTCTGGATGAAGGCGTCAGGAACAGTCCACTGCTGGATGTGGTGGCTCAAAGTTTTCTGGAGGATCGAAGGATCAGGTGAGTATAGGCATTCTGTTCACCCCTATAGAAAATGAGCAGTTTACCCATGTAGTGCAGGCACAGCCCCACTGCATGGGAAACATTTTTTTGCCTGGAGTTGGGCTTTAAGCATGGTATGCTACTGGCATCCATTGTGGCACAAAACTAGGTGTGTCTAAACTATGTAAGAGGCATACCTCAAACTAGAACTAAAGGATAAACTTTAACCACTTGCCGCCCGCCATATAGCAAAATGACGGCAGCAAAGTGGTTTCAATATCCTGACTGGACGTCATATGACGTGATCAGGATATTAAGCCGCTGCGCGCCCCCGGGGGCGCGCATCGCGGCGATCGTTGTTGCGGTGTGTCAGTCTGACACACCGCAACTCCGATCTAGGTAAAGAGTCTCTGACTGAGACTCTTTACCGCGTGATCAGCCGTGTCCAATCACGGCTGATCACGATGTAAATAGGAAGAGCCGATGATCGCGAGTAGGGGAGAGACGATCGGCTGCTCTCCTGACAGGGAGGGTCTGTGCTGATTGTTTATCAGCACAGCCCCCCCTCGGATCTTGCCCAGGACCACCAGGGAAGCTGCCCAGGACCACCAGGGAAGCCATCCACACTGGACCCCCAGGTATGCCCCCTAGACCCCCAGGCAAATACCAATCTGTACCCAGCAGTTGCCAATCAATGCCCAGGTAGCTGCCAATCAGTGCCCACTCCAATGCCTACCACTGCCAGTGCCACCAGGGGTGCCTCATATCAGTGCCACGTATCAGTGTCCAGCAGTGCCACCCATAAGAACCCATCTTTGCAGCCTTTCAGTGCCCATCAGTGTCGCCTATCAGTGCCACCCATGAGTGCCCATCAGTGCCGCCTATCAGTGCCACCTACCAGTGCCCATCAGTGCCCGCTCATTGGTGCCACCTCATCGGTGCCGCCTTATCAATGCCTGTCAGTGCTGCCTTATCAGTGCCCATCAGTGAAAGAGAAAACTTACTTATTTACAAAAATTTTTAACAGAAACAAAAGCAAAACTTTTATTTTTTTCAAAATTTTTGGTCTTTTTTTATTTGTTTAGCAAAAAATAAAAACCGCAGAGGTGATCAAATACCACCAAAAGAAAGCTCTATTTGTGGGAACAAAATGATAAAAATTTAGTTTGGGTACAGTGCAGCATGACCGCACAATTGTCCTTCAAACTGCAACAGCGCTGAAAGCTGAAAATTGGCCTGGGCAGGAAGGTGTCTAAGTGCCCTGTATTGAAGTGGCTAAAAAAAAAAATCCTGCTAGAGGTGCTTCATTGGGGAAATTTCCCTGCACTTCCCATCCCATAGAAAAAAAAGGAAGTGACGGAATCCCTGATCGTCACCAGAACTAGTGTCCCCATTGGAAGATTTCTTCTCTATTCCTCCCTGGTGACAACCCAAAATTTTTTCTTTCTTACTTTTTCTTTCATTTTCACTCTTGGTGACATGGGTTGCAATACCTTTCCAGTCTTGTCATAAACTAAAAAAATAAAGTTTTCAAATTGAACCCTTTTACTGCCATGGATGAATGTGATATGTCAGAACAGAACAGCTTGCAGCTGCCTGGCTCTATAATCTTTATGTACCTTTGGCTATTTTTGCATCGGCACAAATGGCAGAAGCAGGAATCTGCTGATTTCTGCCGCTGCTGTGAGTAGCTGCCTCCGGCCGCCGAGCCTGTTCACTATACTGACAGGTCACCAGCGGCCCCAGGCATTTTCTGCTGTCTGCACAGCCGGCAGTTACCTGTGGTGATTGCTGCTGGATGCACTGGGCAATAGGAGCAGAGGCAGAGTCAAAGTGAATGTGCATTGGGTGGGAGAATAAGGCCCCTTTCACACGGACGGATAGAATTGTGCTTTTAGCTGTGCATTTTCTAGTTTTCTACCGCAGCTAAAAGCACACAATGCTTTCCTATGGCCCCATTCACACACTGCGTTTAGCTGCGATTTAGTTACATGCGGTTTGGTGCGGATAGAAAAAATAGAATTGACTGCGTCCAGGAGCAATTTAGCGCAGCTATCTGCACATAACTGCAGGTAATCGCTGTGTAACTATTTCTCCTGCGGATAGCAGTGGCAACAAGGAAAGAAAAGCAACAGGAAGCACATCAGAAATGGCAAAAAAGTTCCAAACGCAGCCGCATGTAAACGCAAGTAATCTCACTGTACAAATGCAGCTGATCGCAGTGCCTGGAGTCTTGAATTTCACAGAACATATTATATGCTTTTAACTGCGGCAGAACAGCCATCCGTGTGAAAGGCGCCTAAGACAAGGCTACTGGTGGTAATAGATAGGGGTCGGCTGCTGACAGCTTTTTAGCAGATGTGTGGAGGGGTACAATGGTGAGGGCTGGGGGGTGCAAAGGTCAGAGCTGAGGATAGGGGGTGCTGAAGAAATATGTGGATGGGGGATACAAGAGGTAAGGTGTTGTGGAAGAGAGCTACAGAGCTTAGCTGTTTAATTGGGGGGGGGGGGGGGTTGCAAAGATAGGCCGTGAAAGAAGAGTGCAAAAGTGAGCTGTGGACAGGGAGGTGCAGAGGTGTAATGTTGAAGGGTGGGGGTGGGGGTGAGAAGGTGAGCTGTGGACAGGGAGGTGCAGAGGTGTAATGTTGAAGGGGGGGTGAGAAGGTGAGCTGTGGACAGGGAGGTGCAGAGGTGTAATGTTGAAGGGGGGGTGAGAAGGTGAGCTGTGGACAGGGAGGTGCAGAGGTGTAATGTTGAAGGGGGGGTGAGAAGGTGAGCTGTGGACAGGGAGGTGCAGAGGTGTAATGTTGAAGGGGGGGGGGAAGGTGAGCTGTGAACAGGGAGGTGCAGAGGTGTAATGTTGAAGGGTGGGGGGGGGGGGTGAGAAGGTGAGCTGTGGACAGAAGTGAGTTGTGCACGGAGGAGTGCAGAGGTGAGCTTTGGACAGGGAAAATGTTGAGTTGTGGACAGTGGGGTGCAGAGGTGTAATGTTGAAGGGGGGGTGAAAAGGTGAGCTGTGGACAGGGAGGTGCAGAGGTGTAATGTTGAAGGGTGGGGGGGGGGGAGTGAGAAGGTGAGCTGTGGACGGGGAGGTGCAGAGGTGTAATGTTGAAGGGGGGGTGAGAAGGTGAGCTGTGGACAGGGAGGTGCAGAAGTGTAATGTTGAAGGGGGGGTGAGAAGGTGAGCTGTGGACAGGGAGGTGCGGAGGTGTAATGTTGAAGGGGGGGGGAAGGTGAGCTGTGAACAGGGAGGTGCAGAGGTGTAATGTTGAAGGGTGGGGGGGTGAGAAGGTGAGCTGTGGACAGAAGTGAGTTGTGCACGGAGGAGTGCAGAGGTGAGCTTTGGACAGGGAAAATGTTGAGTTGTGGACAGTGGGGTGCAGAGGTGTAATGTTGAAGGGGGGGGTGAGAAGGTGAGCTGTGGACAGGGAGGTGCAGAGGTGTAATGTTGAAGGGGGGGGGTGAAAGTGAGTTGTGGACAGAAGTGAGTTGTGCATGGAGGAGTGCAGAGGTGAGCTTTGGACAGGGAAAATGTTGAGTTGTGGACAGTGGGGTGCAGAGGTTTGTGGCAGGCGGGATTTACAGAAATGGATTTACAGAAGGGTTGCAGAGATGAATGATGGGTGTTGCTTTTTTAGGGGGATAAAGTTTTCACGAGGGAAGATTTTACTTGATGTTGCGCAGCGCAGCATACAGAGTTCAGTGGTAAAGGGTATATAATGCAGCAGTCAGGATTTTGTAATATGGGAATTCAGGGGGACAGCTCTGTACAGGGGTGGATGGGCGGGCGGAAGATCATTTTTATAGTAATCTTGCCTGTGAGATATGCACTCCTGAACCCTGCACTCTGTACATAACACACTCCTGAACCCTGCACTCTGTACATAACACACTCCTGAACCCTGCACCCTGTACATAACAGACTCCTGAACCCTGCACTCTGTACATAACACACTCCTGAACCCTGCACTCTGTACATAACACACTCCTGAACCCTGCACTCTGTACATAACACACTCCTGAACCCTGCACTCTGTACATAACACACTCCTGAACCCTGCACTCTGTACATAACACACCCCTGAACCCTGCACTCTGTACATAACACACTCCCGAACCCTGCCCTGCATAGGAACCATGTATTGCTAGCCTTAGAGATTTTCCTATTTTTTTAAACTATAGCCAGCGCTGTCTACACCCAGGACACTTCTTCGCTGGTCTTCGGGTGCCGGCATGTTTACTGTGTTTACTGGTCTTTGGATGCCGGCATGTTTACGCCACCCCCCACTGCACATGTGTGAGTCACCAGCTGGGTGGGATGTTTCATTAAAGTGGAACTTCACTCTCTCTCTCTGTCAACATGGACTATTTTAAATCCTATCGTGTTTCCCCGAAGACCTAGTGCTATTTTCCAGGAGGGCTGCAATATAAGCCCTACCCCGAAAATAAGCCCTAGTTTGAAGTGCTTTTCGGGGAAACATAGTATAATCCTCTGTAACAGCAGTGTGCTGTGTGTGTCTCTGATCTCCAGGCTGTCGGCGTGAGATCTTGGCCCCCCTCCCAGCAGTGTTCAGAGCAGAGAAGATAGCTTGGGGCAGGCGATGGAAGCGCCGGGTGTCGGGTCTTGGCCCCCCTCCCAGCAGTGTTCATAGTGGCGATATACGGTAAGGGTATGTGCACAGTTGTATTACAGCAGCACCTTTTACATTATATGATGCTTTTACTGGAATGTTCTTACTGGGGATTCCTGCATGGCAAGCCCTACCCCGAAAATAAGCCCTAGGTAAAATTTATATGAGAACCGGGCTTGTTTTCGGGGAAACACAGTATGCTGCTAGCATTAGTAATTAGATAGGACAGTATATTATATTTACTTGTTTAACCCCCCCACCCCCCACACACACATTCTTCTGTTACTTTCTGGTTTCTATGCCTAGGCAAATGATGTCATACATTTCAGGAGTCTTCGGGAGGGTGGGAGGGGTTTTCTCAGCTAAGCACACTCTGCTGCCTGTGTTTCGTCAGATTTGGCGACCCGTCAGAATCTGTAATGGAAGTGACATTCCATCGCCGCCATTTTGCTACACCCCGCACTCGTCCACTGTAAGGATACAGTGAGATCGCGGCAGGCGGACATCTTGTTACACCCACCGGAGCTTTGCATTTCACACTTTTTAACGGTAAACTGAGTTTATATAGTAAAATTCAGTATTTTCTAATCCCTCAGACTGTTTTAATGTTGATTTTTCAAAGCAGTGGTGTTCTGTCAGATTTGCACACCTCTGAGATCAGCAGGCTCGCCACTGCTTTTAAAATTCAACATCTAAACAGTCAGGCGGATTTTTAAATACTGTATTTCACGATATAAGCAGAGTTTAGTGTTAAAGTGATTGTAAGGGTATTTTTTTATTTATTTTTAAATACCAAACATATCATACTTACCTCCACGTTTTGCACAGAGTGGCCCCGAACCTGCTTTTCTGGGGTCCCCCGGCGGCTCTCGCGGCTCCTCCCCACATCTGATAACCCCCTAGGAGAAGCGCTCTCCCGAGGGAGTTACCTTGCGGGTGCGCCACCGAGTCCAGCATTTGCGTCCATAGCCACCGAATGCAGGACTCGGCCCCGCCCCCTGCGTCATTGGATTTAATTGACAGCGGCGAGTGCCAATGGCTGCACTGCTATAGTTACATAGTTAGTCAGGTTGAAAAAAGACACAAGTCCATCCAGTTCAACCTTAAAAACAATTAAAAAAATAAAATAAAAATAATAAATAAAATAAAAAATGTATCAATCTATCAATCAATCTATCCAATCAAGAGCCAGTAGCCCGTTGAGAGGGAGACAGCGCATCCCAAACGACTGAACGAAGGGGCTCAGGTAAGTAAAACGGAGGGGGCTTGGGGGGCCGGTGACTGCCAGGTGTTTTTTCACCTTAATGCATAGGATGCAAGGTGTAAAAACACGAACCTTTACAACCCCTTTAAAAATAAGTGTGAAAATGCAAGACTCCGGTGGGTGTAACAAGATGTCCGCTTGCCGCCTTCTCACTGTATACATGAATGCATAGCTCCCAGCTGTCCCTGATTTCGAGGGACTGTCCCTGATTTGGAGCAATGTCCCTCTGTTTCTCATTCCTCCTCATTTGTCCCTCATTTTGGTCTGATCTATATAGTTGTATATAAAATGCACTTTTTATCTTTCAAAAAGTGTTTCCCAGTGCTAAACCTTTCATCCAATTTCTAAATTGCCGCATTTGTACATTTTAAAAAGCCAATATAAAGGAAAAGTAATGATAAAAACAAAAAGTCACTTGTGGATTTATTTAACCTTCCTTTTTGGTTAATTCTCCTTTAAGGGGGTGTGGCAGGGGGCGTGTCCTATGCCTACATACATTTACTAGTAGGTGTCCCTCATTCCCATCCCAAAATGTTGGGAGGTGTGTGAATCATTTGCCCTTACTCAAGATGGCCACGGCCAGAAATGTGAGGGGTGTTTCAAAGTGATTTCCCAGCAAAATAAAACATGGCGACGTGGATGGAGGGATGGATGGATGGGGGAGATTACTTGAGTATTAAAAATGAATTAAATAGTGTTTTTGGTTTGTGGTGCTCAGATGCCGTGCAGTTCCACTTTAATGGTAATTGTTTGGCGCCACCCCTTAAACCACACCCCTTTTTATCCTGGACACGCCTCCTCCTGATCACACTGTAACCTCCTGTCTGTAATTATTATACAGTCTTGTGTGCAGCCAGCCATTGGCTGAGCAGCGGCTCCGCCCCCTCATCTGACAGCTCCACCAGTATTCAATCAGACAGATGTGTCTAAAAGCTGTCAGCTGGCACTACACCTACCCTAGGAAGCCCATGGTGCTCTGGGAATCCTTTGTTATGTAATAAATCTTAATGTGTAGAACACACAGTGTACATACATGTACATACAATGTATAACCCCCTCACATACGTGAATTACACCCAAAGCATTGACCTCACAGCAGCCCCCGCCTCACACGTCCGCAGCAGCGACTTCAACCAATGAGGTGTCGAGTTTGCCCTCTGCGGCAAAGCCTCGTTTCCCCCACTTTCCCCCCCACCCAATCAGCGACCACCTTGGCCCCTCGGCCAATCAGCGCGCGGCGGGGCCGAGCCCCTTTTGGCACTCGCAAACGCAACGGAAATGGGCGTGACCCCACGCGTTCGAATTCCTCCGTCATCGGCATCCAATGGGGGGGGAAGGGGGGGAGCGGGCCGTCCCTGGGCGGCGCATGCGCCCCGCGGGGCTCCCATTCACAGAAATGCGCAGCAGGAGAAGGGAGGGGCCTCGTGTGCGCACTGACGTCATTAGCCGGCGGAGGACCGAGAACCGGGCACGCACGTGACCTCCCCACAGAGCCAGGAACCCCGAACCATGGGAGACGGAGAGAAGCTCAACATTGACTCCATCATACAGCGCCTGCTGGAGGGTGAGTGTGATCCCGGGCGGCCCGTCCGAGGAGGAGAGGAGAGGGCGCTGATGCTATAGGAGGCTCCCGCCTGTGTGCGGGGCTATGGGGGGAGGGGAGGGGGAGAGCTTCCACCCTTATAGTGTATAGGGGGGGGAGGGGAGGACACACACTGACTCTATTATACATATACCTCCTATAGGGGGCTGTATGGAGGGCACAGGCCTTATATATCTATAGGGGGTCTAATGTATAGAAGTCTATGGGAGGGGAGGGCTTAGTCTAATATTATACATCCTATAGGGGGCAGTCTGTGATGTATAGGCCTTATATATCCCTCCTATAGTGGTCTAATATAGAAGTATATGGGGGGGCATAGGCTGCTTATATTACATATAGTCCTCCTATAGGGGGGCTGTCTGATGTATTGGGGCGTAGGCCTTATCTATCTATAGGGGGTCTCATGTATAGAAGCCTATAGGGGGGTAGATAGTATTCTATTATATCACAGACAACCCCCTATAGGAGATATAAGTATAATGGAATATGATGTACCCCCTATAGGAGGAATATATGTAATATAAGCAGGCTATGCCCCCCCCCCATATAATTCTATATTAGACCACTATAGGAGGGATATATAAGGCCCATGCCCTGCCCCCCCCCCGTAGGAGATATATGGGGGCATAGGCCTGATATCTACCATGTATAGAAGTTTATGGGGGTGTATGAGATTATTATTATTATTATTATTATTATTCAGGATTTATGCAGCGCTTTACAATATAAGATATATCTATCTTGTGCCCCCCCCCCCATCCTATAGGTGGAGAGCATAGCCGTCTGTCCAATGTATAAAAACCATACGGTAGACAGGCCCTTATATTATACTTGCATCCACAGGTGTCTAAAGTGTAGAAATCTTTAGGGGGACAAAGCCCATGTTACCTCTAAGGAAAGAGAGAGGAGAGCATAGCCTGCCTACTATATACATCTATATTGGTGTTGTAGCCCTTATATACCTGGATAGTGGATATAGTCTTATGTTATACATGCACCACCTATTGGTTCCTGTCTATTATGTATATAGATATCTAGGGGACATTGTGTGTGCGTATTTATTTACATTTACACACACTTTTTTTGTTTACATACCCTGGCAGAATTTGATTTCTTAGCCATTTTTCAGAGAATATGAATAACACAAACGTTTCTTTCACTCATGGTTAGTGTTTTGTTGAAGCCATTTATTATTAATCAACTGTGTTTACTCTTTTTAAATCATAATGAAAACAGAAATGACCCTGATCAAAAGTTTACATACCCCCGTTCTTAATAGCGTGTATTTCCCCCTTTAACATCAATGACAGCTTGAAGTCTTTTGTGGTATTTGTGGATGAGGCTCTTTATCTTCTCAGATGGTAAAGCTGCCCATTCCTCTTGGAAAAAGCCTCCAGTTCCTGTAAATTCTTGGGCTGTCTTGCATGAACTGCACGTTTGAGATCTCCCCAGAGTGGCCCAATGATATTGAGGTTAGGAGACTGAGATGGCCACTCCAGAACCTTCACTTTATTCTGCTGTAGCCAATGACCGGTCGACTTGGCCTTGTGTTTTGGATCATTGTCATGTTGGAATGTCCAAGTACCTCCCACGCGCAGCTTCCTGGCTGATGAATGCAAATATTCCTCCAGTATTTTTTGATAACATACTGCATTCATCTTGCCAACAACTTTGACCAAATTTCCTTTGCAACTCACGCATCCCCAAAACATCAGCGACCCACCTCCGTGTTTCACAGTAGGAACGTTGTACCTTTCATCATAGGCCTTGTTGACTCCTCTCCAAATGTAGCATTTATGGTTGTGGCCAAAAAAAAGATCTCATCACTCCAAATGACTTTGTGGCAGAAGGTTTGAGGCTTGTCTTTGTGCTGTTTGGTGTATTGTAAGCGGGATACTTTGTGGCATTTGCATAGTAATGGCTTTCTTCTGGCGACTTGACCATGCAGTCCATCTTTCTTCAAGTGCCTCCTTATTGTGCAGCTTGAAACAGCCACACCACATGTTTTCAGAGAGTCCTGTATTTCACCTGAAGTTATTTGTTGGGTTTTTCTTTATATATCGAACAATTTTCCTGGCAGTTGTGGCTGAAATTTTAGTTGGTCTACCTGACCGTGGTTTGGTTTCAACAGAACCCCTAATTTTCCACTTCTTGATTAGTTTGAACATTGCTGATTGTCATTCTCAATTCCTTGGCCATCCTCTTTTTATATCCCTTTCCTGTTTTATACAGTTCAGCTACCTTTTCCCGCACATCCTTCGACCATTCTTTTGCTTTCCCCATGACTCAGAAACGTCAGTGCAGCACTGGATGAAAGATGTAAGGGTCTGTCAGGAGTCCAGAAACTCATTGACCCTTTTATACACACACAATAATTACAAGCAAACAGATCACAGGTGAGGAGGGTTACCTTTTTAATAGCCATTCAAACCCCTTAGTGTCAACCTGTGTGCATGTTATCAGGGTATGTAAACTTTTTTGATCAGGGTCATTTGGGTAGTTTCTGTTGTCATTATGATTTAAAGAGTAAACAGTTGATGATAAATGGCTTCAGCCAAACACTAACCATGAGTGAAAATGTTTGTTTATCATTCATATTGTCTGAAAAATGGCCAAGAAATCACAAATCCCTGCCAGGGTATGTAAACTTATGAGCTCAACTGTGTATGAATTTCTCCTATGGGGGGAGGGGAGAGCATAGCCTGCGTATTATAAACTAAAACTTCCAATAGGTGTCTAATGTATAGAAAGCTACATGGAGTATAGCCCTTCTATGTACTTCTATAGGTGTCTGTGTAGAAAAGGTCCCCTGTAGATTTTTATACATATCTAGGTGTGTAATGTCTCAATCTATAGGGAGACTTAGTCTTATACATGCACCTCCCCGGTAGGTTCCTGTATATAATACAGAGATCATATGGGGGGCATAGCCATTTTTTAATATATGCTCCCATATATAGGTGTTTAGTGTATAGGGGGAGTAGAGTATATATCCTGCTCCCTTTATACCTCGTGGGGGGGTCTGTTTTTATATAGAGTTTGATATGTGGGCTGCGCCCCATATAGATCATCTAAGTATCTGTGTAATGTATAGCAATCTGATGGGGGCAAGGGGAGAGTATAGCCCTAGGGCTAGGTAAAGGCAAGCAAAGGGCTGCATCCGATCTGTGGGCCGTAGTTTGGAGACCACTGCTCTATATGATCTCTTGGATTCAGCCATAAGAGATGTATTTGGGGTGTAGGTAAATGTCAGCGTGGAGGGGTCTATGGGGATAGTATAGGAGGTGAGTATGAAGCCACCTATGGAGTTTTCATGAACAGTCCTCCTGTAGCTATAGTGTCTGTGTACACGCTTGCTTATGTCCCTGTTGGCCGCTGCTATGGTTCTGTCTATAAGGGAGGCGTATACTGCTGGAGGATTTATCTTCACAGGTATTTACCCAGGAACTCCTTTTCCCCTCCATACAAGGTATGATGCAACCGAGAAGCTGATGTGTATCACAAAGAAACTGAACCTGACTTTCTCCCGAGTCCTGTCTCCTGTTGGAGAAAGATCTGTATAGATGATTTGGTGTCCATTCCCCATCTATATAAATATTATGGCATTCATTCCCTATCTGTATTTAGTGACGTTTATCCTCTGTATATTAGATGTTGGTAATGTAACTCTTGCTCTTGTTATTTAATAACCAAGTAACAGTTTGGGAAGTACTATCATTTTTTTTTTTTTTTTTTGTGTAATATTGTTGTAAGGTGGTATTCTAGGGCTTTTAGTAAGAATCTATGACAGTGATTCTTCAGTAACTGGGTCTATAGTTTACAGATGATATCTCTATCTTTGTGTTTCTCTGTATCTGTCGCTAGAGCCCTATTCACATTGGTCTCTGATAAGTCCTCTACATCAGGGGTCTCCAATTCTTCTAAATAAAGGGCCAGTCTACTGTCCCTTCAGACTTTAGGTGGGCTGGATTAGAGCCAGAGGGAGGAGAAAATGTCCTGGCGTCCAGTGGGGAGGAACCGTGCCCTGTTGGCGTCAGTGGGTGGAATGGTGGCCCAAGGGCCGCAGTTTGGAGACCTCTGCTCTACATACACACAGGACACATTTACATTTTGGAGGAAGCTGTGCAAACACTGTATGAACATTCATCTCTCTGCAGATTCTGCTTATGTTGGAAATCAAATTTTGGACACCAGCGCTGTGAGATTGAAGTATAACTAAAAAACTTTTTTTTTTATATTTTTTTTTTTTTTTCTTCCCGCTGTGAGTAGTGTTAAGGTTTGTGTCATGTATTGCATATAAAACATTCTCTGTGATGTGCTACATCTGTTTTCATTTAATTTTAGTGTAGAATATGCTTTTCTCTACTCCTATTTTTCTGTTTTTGTGCTTTTTGCATCCCTTGGAGGGGGTTTATTATCTGCCCCATAGCCAAACCGGAAGTGAGCAATGTTTGTCACCAGAACTAGTGTCCCTATTGGAAGATTTTTTTTTTTTTTTTTTTTTTTTTTTCCCTCTATCCCTGTTTTGGGGACCAGGGCTGCTGTTAGAAATCCCCCCCCCCCCCCCCCCCAAGGCTTTTAGTTATACTTACTATCCTCTTGGTCACAAGGCGGCCTTGAATCCTCTTTGGGGTTGAAGCGGAGGAGCGTTGACCTGAGATAGGGATGCTGACCATATTGATCAATTGGATTGGTCAGCACTGGGAAAGTGAAACAAGGAATTTAGTTGCTTTCACTTGTGCTTTTTTTTTTTTTTTTTTTCCTTTCTGCTCCTGTCTCTCAGATTTTGGTAACTTTTTAAATATTCCACAACTGAATCCATATGTTGGGTGTGAGTCCTGGCTGGTGGTATTGAGAAGGACACTAAACTTGCAACTGGGGCATGTGAAAGGTAATAGATATCTGGGTGATACGTCTTTGTTACTCTGCCAGCAGATAACTTCCCCGAAATTGGAGCATGCAGCTTTGGTGAAACTAGTGCCGATTTTGTTTTAAAGAGATGCAGATGTATACAAAGTCTAGGGAAGATCAGCATTGTTTAGACAGCAGAGATCAGGAAAGGAGGCTCAGACACTTTAATTCAGGGGTCTCAAACTGGTGGCCCTCCAGCTGTTGCAAAACTACAAGTCCCATCATGCCTCTGCCTGTGGGAGTCATGCTTGTAACTGTCAAGCCTTGCAATGCCTCATGGGAATTGTAGTTTGGCAACAGCTGGAGGGCTGCAAGTTTGAGACCCCTGCAATTGAATAGGCAACTTGCCATTATCTACTTTTTTTTTTTTTTTTTTTTTTCCTGTACACTAAATTAAATGTAAACCCAAACTGGTTTGCAGAAGCTTTGTGTAATCTATACAGATGCTGGTTTTTACTTTTTAAGGGGAAGTAAATCCAACTTTTCCAACCAAGCCCCCACTCCCATCGACAAGCATATTTTTTCACATATTTGATTCATAGAGTAGCAAAGTCTTCCAAGTCTCCTCCCCACTGAGATATCCGTATATCTATTGCTGACTACATCACTCCTGCATGTGCAGTTTGGCACTCATTCCCATCATCCTGGAGTGCCGAGATCTGCACAGTGCCTTGCCATGGTTATGTTGTCCCCGGCCTCCTGAAATGGGCTCAGTTTCTACAATTCTCTTCAATGCACGCTCCATGTGAGTGCCAATGGAGGATAATGTGGGTGAAAGCTGGAGGGGAGAAATGGGCTACATCATAAAATGAAGCATGCTTAACAATAATACTGTATATTCTGTTTCCTAAGCATTTTATTGAGTGGATTTAACCCAGTACAAATTAAAGTGCCACTAAACCCACATTAAACTAGGAATAAATGGTGTTTTGTGTATCATGCTGTTCATACTCAGTCACTATGGGTTAAAATTTTTTTTTTTTTTTTTTTTTGCTGCTGTATTCTGCAAAAGACCTGGTAAATCCTGCTGTTCACTGTTCCTCCCTGTCCATGACCCCACTGTAGAGTTGGGGATTTTGCAGAGCAATGTTGGCAGCTAGTGCACATGCTCAGTTTTCTTCCCCCCCCCCCCCCCCCCCCCCCCGCGTATTTCTTTATCACATTTTGAGCTGCCATGTGACTATAGTCACACAAGTGGAGAGATATACATATACATACACACTGACTGGTAAATGGCACTCTCCTCCGTCCCTCCTCTTCCATGCCCAGTAAGCTGCTAAAAATGTCAGTGGGTTATTGCATCTTGATTGATGGAGGCTTCACCTCCTTATTCGAAGACCTAGGCTAGAGCAGTGTGGGACAGCCTGTGATTGACCAATCTGCTCACAGCATGTTGTGAAAAAATCAATTTAATTTCAAATATGTTTGCCGATTTTTAAAATCATTTATCGATTAGTTAGTTTTTGCTTTGTATTCCAAGGCCTTTTTTCTTTTTCCAAAGCTGTAGATTTAAAAATGTTTAAAGCCTTTGTTTAAAAAAAAAAAAAAATGGTCATATCGGTTCTGCGTGTAGTGGTTTTGCGCAGAGCAGCCTGGATCTTTCTCTTCTGGGGTCCCACGCTGGTGCTCCTGGCTCCTCCCTACTGCCAAGTGCCCCCTTGCTGTGAGGGGCATCCAAGCAGGCGTGCTCCTGAGCTGCAGCTCTGTGTGCATTCACACTGAGCTGCGGCTCACTCCCCCCCCCCCCCCCCCCCCCCCCTGTATAAATCGCTGGCTCCCTCTGTTGCTAAAAGCCAATCAGGAGTGTGAGTCCCTGTAGAGGCAAAGTTCTTGTGGACGTCTCTGGATCAAGATGGGGCTCAGGTAAGTATTGGGGGGGGGGGGGGGGGCTGCTGCACACAGGGGTTTTTTTTTTTTTTTTTTTTTTTTTTTTTTTTTTTAAATGAATACATAGAATGCTTGAAGGTTAAAAACCTTGTGCCTTTACAATTTAAGGATTGCATTTAACATTTTACAGCTGATATAAGCTTTTAGTGATGGGGTTTACATACCTGCAGGCTGTTGGATTGATACTCTTCTTTTTGTTTGCTTAACCATAGGTCATTTTTTACAGCTCTGGAGGCACAGAAAAAATGACCACATGTTGTGTTGAAGGAGTCCTGCAGCATTTAGTTTCTTCTTGCAAGAAACCACTATACTCGCTGTAACGTTGGCCACAGTAATGGCTAAGCTACGTGGCTGATGTAAATTTTATTACTAATAAATGTAACCCCCTTGCTGGAGACTCATTGGGTTAAAACTATACTGATCTTTACTGACTTAAGTGCGTGATTAAATTTGCCAGCGATTAAAGATAAGTCCACCCTAAAACCCCTACATCTACAGACATTGACGATCTAACACTAACCTATCTACCCCTGAAAAGAAGAAATCGGTTTACATAACTTTTTTTTTTTTTTTTAAAGTTGGTCCGGTCTCCAGCGGCTGAAGCTCTGCAGAGGACACAGCTGACAACGGTTGTGAAATGAGTGACGTCACCTATAGACTTAATATGGGGCTTCTGTTGTCGGCTGTGTCCTCTGCACCCCACAGTGATTGGATGCTGATCCTGTGCCTCCCTGGCTACACTAAAACACCAGCATTGGAGGAACATAGATTAGTGTGCATGAGGCCCTGCTGATCACACACAATTGGAGCTTTTTACCAGCATGCAGGCTGCTTGTGTGGCTTGCTCCATAGGAAGCCATTTGTTCCACTGTTTAGCAATCCCTAGTTACTCCTACCCATGTAGAGTAATAAACCCTCCTGCCTGTTTGTCGCCACACAAAGCATCTTCCTTCCAGGTGGAGCTCATTCCTACAGGTGGCTACTGTGTTTCTGGGGACTCGGCGAGGAAAGGTGGTCACCCTGAAAAATAGGATTAAGAAGTTAAAAGCGGCGAACTTGGTAAGTGTAGAGGTATACCACTGTTTCCCTTCCTGATCGAGCTGTGTGGCTCTGCCTAATAATGTGACCGCTATCGAGTTGTGTAATATCTCAGTAGCAAGAGATTAAAATTGTTCATGTAATTTAGCCCTAAGCCTGTCGTTGCAAAACAAACCTGATAAAGTTGCCAGTGTTTGTGTAACCTAAGAGTCCCTTCACACCGATGCATTTCACTGTTCATTGCTTTAAAGTGATTGTAAATGCTTGTGTTTTTTGTTTTGTTTAATTTTTTCCTTAATGCATTAAGATAAAAAAACTGTTAAGGCTCTATGGACAAATGGCGTTGCAGCCATACTACACCTACAGTAGTGGGCAGATACCTGCGTAGCAGTGCATCAGAAAGCCATACCATTTTGTCATGTTTGTTTTTTGACCTGCCAAACCTTTTATTAAGAATGCGTTAGGGCTGCAACTAACTATTCTTTTCATAACCGATTAGTTGGCCGTTTTATTGTTTCGATTAATCTGATAAAATCTTAAACTTAAAATGCAATTTTTTTTTTTTCTTTTTATTTAAAGTAATGAAAATTTATGGGGCACTATTCCTCCCAGGAACGCCAATGATGGGGGGGACTATTCCTCCCGGGAACGCTAATGATGGGGTGGGGGCACTATTCCTCCCGGGAACGCTAATGATGGGGTGGGGGCACTATTCCTCCCTGGAACGCTAATGATGGGGGGGCGGCCAGTGATTGGGGCGGGCACTATTCCTCCTGGGAATGCCAATGATGGGGGGGGGCGGGCACTATTCCTCCCGCGAACGCCAATGATGGGGGGGGGGGGGGGTCACTATTCCTCCCGGGAACGTTGGTGGGGGGCGCTATTCCTCCCTGGAACGCCAGTGATATGGGGGGGCAGCACTACTCCTCCCGGAACGCCAATGATGGGGGGGGGGGGGTGGCACTACTCCTCCTCCCGGGAACGCCGATTCACTATTCCTCCCGGGAACACAGATGGGGGGCACTATTCCTCCCGGGAACGCCAATGATGGGGGGGGGGGCAGCAATATTCCTCCCGGGACGCCAATGGGGGGGGCGGGGTACTATTCCTCCCGGGAGCGCCAATGATGGGGGGGGGGGGGGGGGGGGCAGCACTATTCCTCCCGGGAACGCCAATGGGGGGGGTTTGGGGGGGCACTATTCCTCCCGGGAACGCCAATGGGGGGGGTTTGGGGGGGCACTATTCCTCCCGGGAACGCCAATGGGGGGGGTTTGGGGGGGCACTATTCCTCCCGGGAACGCCAATGGGGGGGGTTTGGGGGGGCACTATTCCTCCCGGAACGCCAATGATGGGGGGGGGGGGGTGGCACTACTCCTCCCGGGAACACCAATGATGATGGGGGGTGCCACTACTCCTCCCGGGAACGCCGATTCACTATTCCTCCCGGGAACACAGATGGGGGTGGGGGGCACTATTCCTCCCGGGAGCGCCAATGATATGGGGGCAGCACTATTCCTCCCGGGAATGCCAATGATGGGGGGGGGGGGGGCACTACTCCTCCTGGGAACGCCGATGGGGGGATGCGGGGGGGCACTATTCCTCCTGGGAACGCAGATGGGGGTGGGGGCACTATTCCTCCCGGGAATGCCAATGATGGGGTGGGGGCACTATTCCTCCCGGGAATGCCAATGATGGGGTGGGAGCTCTATTCCTCCCGGGAATGCCAATGATGGGGTGGGGGGCACTATTCCTCCCGGGAATGCCAATGATGGGGTGGGGGCACTATTCCTCCCGGGAATGCCAATGATGGGGTGGGGGCACTATTCCTCCCGGGAACGCCGATGATATGGGGGGGGGGCAGCACTATTCCTCCCGGGAACGCAGATGATATGGGGGGGCAGCACTATTCCTCCCGGAACGCAGATGATATGGGGGGGGGCAGCACTATTCCTCCCGGGAACGCAGATGATATGGGGGGGGGCAGCACTATTCCTCCCGGGAACGCAGATGATATGGGGGGGGCAAGCACTATTCCTCCCGGAACGCAGATGATATGGGGGGGGCAGCACTATTCCTCCCGGGAACGCAGATGATATGGGGGGGGCAGCACTATTCCTCCCGGGAACGCAGATGATATGGGGGGGGCAGCACTACCCCCTCCCGGGAAACGCCGATGATATGGGGGGGCAGCACTACCCCTCCCGGGAACGCCGATGATGGGGGGGGGGGGGGGGGGGGGGGGGGAGGAGATGCACTACTCCGGGAATGCCGATTCACTATTCCTTCCGGGAACGCCAATAAAGATGGGGGACGACATTATTCCTCCCCGGGAACTCCAATGATGGGGGGGGGGGGGGGGGGGTTGGGCACTATTCTCCCGGGAACGCTAATGATGGTTGGCCGTTTTATTGTTTCATTGTTCCATTTTATTGTTTTGATCTGATAAAATCTTAAAATGCTATTTTTTTTTTTTTTTTTTTTTTTTTTTTTATTTATTTAAAGTAATAATGAT